>NW_010246452.1:0-5630 GCF_000690775.1 Eurypyga helias
GGGACGCCCCTGCCCGCGGGCGGCACCGGGGCCCACCTTGGCTAAACCGCCGGCCTCAGCGGGAGCGCTGCCGGTCAGATTGCGCCGTGTGGGTTTGCCTGAGTATCCTGCAGAAAGGCTCCCGAAGGTCCCTCATTAAAAGTTGGGAGGGAGAAGGCAGTTTTCCTGATTCAGTACCAGGCTGATGCGGTGTCTCCCTTCCCTCCCCAGGCTGCGAAAGAACATTCATCACCGTGAGTGCGTTGTTCTCCCATAACCGAGCCCACTTCAGAGAGCAAGAGCAGTTCTCCTGTTCGTTCCCCGGCTGTAACAAGCAGTATGACAAAGCCTGCCGGCTGAAAATCCACATGAGGAGTCACACAGGTATTCCTCAGGGTGACTTGTGCCTGGGAAGCACGCAGAAGATAATGTGTGGAGAGTGGGCTTCCGGTCTCTGGAAAAACAAAGGCATTAGGAGAGGGGGGGACAGGAGTTACTTGGAGTCAGTGACAGTGTTTGATTCTTGGCCTTCCGGGGGATAGGAACCTGCTGAATGAACTTGCCAAATGCAAAGTAGCTGTAGCCACACAGCGCTGTGGCTTTTGGCATGTGAACTCTTCAGAAAAATTGTCCCAGCTCTGTTCATTCCCAAGTTTGTAGACATTCCAGACATTGTGTAAATTCTGATCTTGGTCGAAACAAATGGCTGGAAAGCTCTCAGGACATGTGGAAGGTATGTTCCAAGGTTTGGAACATCCAGAAGATAAATTTCAGCTCAGGCAAACACTCCTGGTTTGCGAGACCACTGCTAAGCTGAAATCTAGCCTTTTCATGCTTTGAAGACAATTATGAGTACTCTCGTCTGTCTGTTCTCTGTTTTCCTGGTTTTACAGCGTGGGGTTTGTTTTGCTTTTGAATGTCACTTTTGTTGAGTGAAAGTTTCTAGATGAGATAGAAACTAACTGCGTACCTAACTGTATTGTAACCAACGTAGAATCACAGGTCATGAAAGCAGGAAAACCCCCCATTTTGGCTGTGTTTCTGTAATGTGTAATTCTGTTACTGATTACTTAAACACCTTCGGATTAATGTGGGGTGGATTGATAATTACGCTCCCTGGTGCATAGGGAGAAATGTGATGGCCTTGAGTTAAAGAAGACTCGGGTTGTCCGAGGGGGAAGGAGCATCGCAGTACTCCAGCAGGAGAGGGTGGTTGAGTCTTGTTGTCTTAAACTAATTGAATTTAAGCAGCTCTTGAGATTTTACGATAGCAGTGTGTATTTCTGCCTCAGATTATTAATGTAACCTTTCTTTGCTTCAGGTGAAAGACCTTTTATTTGTGACTTTGAAGGCTGTGGCTGGTCTTTCACCAGCATGTCCAAGCTGCTGCGACATAAAAGGTAGCCTTTTCTGATTATCCCACCCTAAGTCACTTGCTGTTTGTTTCTTTGTTGTTCTTCCAGTACGGAAGCAGCTGTGGTTTTAATCACGCCAATGGCAATTTCCTTCCCTTGTAGGAAACATGAAGATGACAGGAGATTTATGTGCCCAGTAGAAGGCTGTGGGAAGTCCTTCACAAGAGCAGAACACTTGAAGGGCCACAGTATAACACACCTTGGTACAAAACCATTTGAGTGCCCCGTGGAAGGTATTGTTCAACTCTTGTACGCGTTAACTGGGAATCGGTGTGTATGTTGCCTAAAGATTGTTTGCCTTTTGCCCAAACGCACGCTTGTTACAGGATTGGAACAAATTAGAGCGAGTCTAAATTCACTGGTTCAGTGGTTGGGCTGTGGTGGTCTCCGCTGCTGGGATGGGGGTGGCCATGTGAATCTGTTGTGGTCACACGGGAGCTTCGCTCACACTCTGTGAGTTTCCTAGCGCTACCTCCGTCACTTCTGACTCCTCTGATTATGTGCATAGGCACTGCAGAATAGAAAAGAGGGTTCTGCAGAGCTGCTCTGTTTTGGTTTGCTACAACACTAAATGAGTATCAGGATGAAATTAAACTTTAAAGCCTTGTGTATCTTCTTGCAGGCTGTTGTGCAAAATTTTCAGCACGAAGTAGTCTGTATATCCACTCCAAAAAACATCTTCAGGATGTGGATTCATTAAAGACTCGTTGCCCCGTGTCCAGCTGCAATAAATTGTTCACTTCCAAACACAGTATGAAGACGCATATGGTCAAACAGCATAACTTCAGCCCAGGTAAAGTGTTTGTTTCAAATTTTAGGAGGGTATGATGGAAAAACTGTAAGTTTTATTAAGGAAAGTGTGCATTTACTGATGTTGAAATCTGAATCCCATTGATATGAATGGCAGAATCTTCACCGAGTCTGGAGTTGGTTTCCACCCTGCTAAAATTTGCAGTGGGGCCTGTAATTGAGTATCAGAAAGTGAGACTTGAGCTTGACCTGTGTGAAACCGTGAGAAATTGCAGCTCTTTTGAATGAAGTCGAGCTTGTCCATCTCCATGCTATCTGTAAAATACGAACAAGGACTACAAGCGCTGCCTCTTGCGCTCCTCTGCAACCTGTCAGTGTGGGCACCTTGGTGTTGCCTTTTGGCAAGTGCTTTTGTAACTGAAATCTGTCAGTAAAGGAGTGAACTTACTTCAGTAAGCTGCTTTTCCTTAAATTTGCTTCCAGGAAAGTGGGAAAATGTTTTAGTAGGCTGAGAATCTAGAGTTTTAAGCTTCCTCCTTAGATCATCCATGTTTTTCCTTCCCCTTGTCTGATGAAAAGTCTGTCTTAAAACCAAACCCTTCTCTTCCAGATCTCCTAACTCAGCTGGAAGCAACCAGCTCCCTCACACCCAGCAGTGAACTCACTAGTCCGGGACAGAGCGATCTCAGCAACATAGACCTTGTATCCCTGTTCTCCAACGTGTCTAGTAACAATTCTGGAATTGCAACAGACATGGCGCTAGTGAACTCTGGAATTGTCACCATTGATGTTGCTTCGGTGGGCTCGACGCTCGGAGGGAACCTGCCCGTCAGTAACAATTCCTTAAGCCAGGCAGTGGATCCCTTGATCCTGGTGACTAGCAGTGATATGCCGCAGAGCCTGGACAGTTCTCTCCTGCTGGGAAGCAGTGCAACCGTTCTACAGCAGAGCACTTTAAATTTGGATGACGTACAGACCGTCAACGCAGAAGCCTTGGGTTCGCTCGCATCTCTGTCGGGGAGGAATTCCAGTCAAGATGTTCACGGTTTGACCTCCAGCAATAATTTAACCATGGACACAGCCACTTTAACCCCTTCTAGTAGCCTCGGCGGTACCAATGTGCCTGAGTTACTGACGCCAACTAAAGCAGAACGGAATTTGCTTCCTAGCTCAGATGTTGTTGGACAACAGGAGGGGAGCAAAGTAGTGACGCAGTTTGTCTTCTCCAACCCCCCAGGGAGCTACAGTGCGCAGAAAGAAATGGATCTTGGCTCGGTGACTGGCAGCTCGTTTTTGGTATGCTGTAACTGTATTCATTTTAATGACAGAGATGCCCTGACTTGGAGGATATTCATTGCTACTTAACGCCTTGCAGGGGGACCTTTCTCTCAGATCTTGCAGATTATGCATTTTGTGGGTTTTTTATGATGTTGAATATAGTGTGTTGTCAGAAATAGATTCCGAGTGCTGATAAGTTCTCTTAAGAAATACTGGAATTCTAGTGGGGAGAGTTAAGAGAGAGCCTTTCAAAATAAAGGATTAAAAAATAAAGTGGCTGGTTGAGCATGAAATGGAATTTACATGAATACCCAAGAATAGGTGGTATGTCTTATGCATTTCATTGCAGGGAAAGATTTGGGCTGGGAGAGTAACTGCCTCAGTCCTCATTCCGGTTTTAAGTACTCTTCTACTCTGTTACTGCAGGCTTAACTGTTTATTTACATTACAAAATAAATGTTTACCCTGTTAAAATCTGAGCACTTATCTGGAGTTTGATAAGTTTATATTAAGTACATACAGGGAAATTATTGAAACTAATCAGAAGAGCATGGGAAACTAGAATTCAGTGTCTTCACTGTAACAGATCTCTGCAGCTGAGAACTCACTAGTCTGTGTTGATTGTCTTGGTTTGTTCTTACATTCAAAAAACTTTGCATCTCTTGCCTTTTTTGTAATTTTTACTAGGAGAGCAGTGGGTCTGCACGAACAGACTACAGAGCCATTCAGCTCGCTAAGAAAAGAAAACAGAAAGGAAATGGGAGCAGCACAGGTGAGAAGACATTAATTTTGTTAAATTTACTAAATACGATTACTTAGGATTTTTGGCAGTGAAATGGGAGCAGGTATCTGAGTACATTCTTAAACATCCCATCGGGTTTGTTGCTGGTTAAAATAATTATGCATGTGGTGTACCATCTGTTACTCAGGATAATCACATTCTGTGGAATATCAAATTCACAGTGAGTTTACTGAGAAATCTGCACCATATGTTTCATGACTTTTACCAAGACACTATCCCTCCATCTCTTCATCTACTTTCAATTTTCTTATTAAACACAAAGAAATTTAAGTTGGCTTTGCTTTCTGTTTTTTATGCTTTTGGTCTTACCTCGTGGGTGTCCCTTTACTCGGTACAGACCATGAAAACATCAGCTGGGTTTGTTTTGCTTCTGTGTTTCAGTGTGTATGCAGCGTTAAGGAATTTGTTTCCTAAGTATCTAGAAATACTGAAACCTTTCTTTTAGATTTTAGCCTGGTAGGGAATTCTTGTGCAAGGTGAGGTTTCGGTCATGATTTCAGATGTGCCCTTTTAAACTCTAGTTTGACTCAAAGCTGTCTGATGTGAATTATACACCGTTGCTTTGTCTGATCAAGTGGGGTCCATGGCTCTCTAGACTTGCATGAGCTCGGGCGTGGGAGCTGTGTCTACCCTTGGGGCTGGGGTGGAACATCATAGATAGATAGATATACACGTAGTTTAGTTCTTCCTTGCTGTCTCAATACCTTCCACCTCTGAAAATCAAGGTGGTAATTTTTCAGGTGCTTTCAGAGGCTAGTTCTGAATTGAGCAATCATATTTCTGTATTTGCAAAAGGCCTCAGAAAATTCCTATTTCTATTCCTACCCAAGACTCCCAGTAATCCACTCCTCAGGAGCTGTTGCTGTAATGCTACTATGTGCTTCTCAAAGTGGTCTGAAGAGTCTTGCGTTTCTAATTGCTTTAACTAGGTTGAATAAACACCCTTGAGGGAAATTCGGTGTTTAAAAAGAAGTTATCCAAAGTCTTTTACTTACTTTAGACTTAAAAAACAAAATTAAAAACACCCTGAAGCAGCTCACAGGATTGTATCCTTACATTTATTGTGATGAGGTTTTTGGCTCTCAAATTGTGATGCAAGCAGCTGTTTCATCTTGTTTTAAACTGAAAAATGCTTAAGGCTGTGATAGTTGTAGTTCTGTAGCTGGTTCTACCTAACAGTCTTTGAAATCTTTCTGGAAATAGATGAGCTTCATTATGCTCTTTTTACAGTTTGGAAAAAGGATGTACATGACTTCTCAGGAAATGAGTTGCAAAATTAAAAATAGAAAATGCAATTCTACTTCCTAATTCCTTTCAGTAACTCCACAAATATGCTGATACTTCTGTGCTACCACAGGGGTGAGCCCTAAGCTTAGCAGTTTGATTATTTTAATGGCCTTCCTGTA
>NW_010246452.1:5661-10623 GCF_000690775.1 Eurypyga helias
CTCAGTCAGCAGTTCGAGTTTGTCAGCTGATTGCTCTCTGGCCTGTTAGCAGTTATCAGATGGTGCTTAATTATTTTGCACTGTTCCAGGGATTTGTTGTGTGCTGTTAATAACTTGCATAAAATTGAAAAATACTAGCAGGAAACTTTGAAAATTGCTTTTGACCGTCAAAATATGAAAATTGCTCACTTCTAGGGGCATCTGGCTCTGGTCAGAGGAAAAGCAAGGGTGGTAAAGTGAGCCCTACCAACTTCTCGTCATCCAATCCTGGCAGTCGACCGGGCGGCAACATAGTTCTGCCAAACGGAGGGCTGACAATTAGGGACCCTGCCACTGGAGCCCAGTATGTGCAAATTCAGCTTCTTCAGGTAAGAGCCGAGGAGGAAAAACATCCTCCTCTTTGTTACCCAAACTGATACATTTATGGAAGAATCCATCTGAACTCGGGCAGTACTGCCCCTGGGTGGGGTCTCCACATCTGCAGGATGTCCCATGTCCAGTAGGGTGTTTCCTGCAAGAACCACGTTCTTGGGGAGCTTATGTGAAACGGGGCTTTGGAGAGGTCTAGAAATGCCTGAAACCAGCTGGTTCAACCATGCAGCTGCTGGGGGCCCATACAGCTGCATTGTGGATGTGGGTAAGGTGTTTTTATTTGGTGTAATACTAATATTCACGGACAGGCACTGTAACTGTAGGGAACATCCTGTTCAGCTGCTTCGGCAGCATGCACTTGATGCAGGAAACACTGTGATGGAATTTAAGAGTTTTAGCAAACTTCTCTTTTGTGTGTGACAAGCTGTGATCTTTAAGGACTTAGGTTTTTCCCATTTTGGACAGGCAGTTACAAGAGCAGCAAAACAGGTGCTACATTGCTGTCCCAAAGAAGGGTCCTTGGGTTCCTCCAAAAGGAAAGGATTATTAGCATGCATTAACTAAGGGGATGCATGGGAGTATGATTTCTTTTTCCAGTACTTTTCTTTCTTGATACCCCCTCAAATTCTTCATTACTCCACCTCTCTCTCGTGTACAAGGTAAATGAGACTGACGTGAAAAGATTCCTGCAAAATGAAGCTTCTGCCTAAATTGTTACGTGCCTAAACTGTTGAAATAAAGCATAAGATTTTTCCCTAAAAATACCTAGTAATCTATGTGGGCTGATTAGTGGAGCATGGCAGGTAATGCATTTTTGGCCACGTATCTGTAGTGTCCAGAGAGAGGGTAAGTGCATTCCACTTTATTCTGAACAGCACATGGTATGGAAGAAGCTATGGGCGGAGTTCATCTATTTTTCTGATGGATGTAAACATTTGTGACTTTTAAGTATGGGCTTCACACAGCAGGATGAAACTTGTGGCTTATTTCTGAGCGTTATGTTTGCTGGAAGATGAACCATTCCTTCCTTTTCAGGTCTTGCCCATTTTCCAAGGTGATTATGATAGCACAGTAGCTTGTACACTGAGCCAGGTTCAGATTTAAGTTGGGGGGAGCTCTCCAGACACCTTTGTGGATCTAAGTCTTAGTGGTACCGTGCAGTAGCTTTATCAGACTTTTTAAGATTGTGAGGCTGAGGTGCTTGGAGGTCTTGTCATCGCGTCACATTTCTGCATTCACAGGATGATTCCCCAGGAGAGGGAGATTTGCCCTTTCAGCTGAGTTCTCAGTCCTCCTCGTCACATTCTCAGCTTACAGTGGATTTACCTGTTCACATACTTCAGGTACGGCATGTTGGAGGTGTTGGGTTTTATTGCCTAGCTTGAAAGGGAAGAGAGTTGACTGTGAACACTGGTGTTCTGCCTCATGAAAATACCTTGTTTTCCTTGGGGAGTTTAATTTCACTTGCAAGAAGCAGTAAGCAGAGAGCTGCACTGCAAGGTTTCTCCTGTGTGTGTTACCAACCTTTGACATGTCATAGGTGGTTGTTTTTCTTCCTCTGTTACCGAGTAATGAGTAACTAAATGTTACTCGTTTATTACTGAAGTGCCCCATCCTTGTTTTCCTGATCCCATCCTGCAGGTATTGGAACACCGGATTTGAGGTGCAGCCTCACCAGTGCCCAGTACCACGTGGGGCTTCGTTTTTGCTGCGCTGCAGTGCGGTTACTCTTACCGAGTGTGCTTCTCCTGGGTAGAAAATAAAGCTTTTGTATTTGAGAGGAGCACCTTGCTGCGATAAACCTAGAAATGCAAGGAGTGGGCTGGCATTATTGGCTACGGTAGAGAGACAATAGAGAAAAAGAAAATAGTGTTTTGAAATGTATCTCCATTCATAATGCTCATCTGAAGCGTTCCGAAGGAAAACTGCAGCGTCACTGTTGAAATGGGTCCCCGAAGTCAGAAAGCTTTGCGTTTCCTCTGAGCCGTTCAGAGCATTTCTCTGGTGTGGGATAAATGTCAGTGTAATCTTACTGATAAGCGTTAAGAGCACCTAGAGGTGAAAGCACTGAACTCTCTCTGCTGTCTGTTTGCTCTCACAGGAGCCACACAATTCCACTGAAGATGATGCAGGTTCCGATAACTCCCAGTTCACTGGAAGCACAATAAACTTACAGGATCTGGAATGACCATCATTGAGAACAGTTAGTTGAAAACAAATTTGGCAGTCATGGCTTGACAGAGTGAGATAACTGTGGGGTTTTTTTTCCAAGGAAAATATGAAAACTAGGAGTACTGGTTTATGGTTGCACTCCCTGCAGTTTGCTAAGGACAGTTGCACCTGAAAGATTTTCTTCAAATGTAAATCCCACTTGATGTGCCTGTGTAAGATTCCCTGTCTGCCTGGTGGTCGGGGAGACCGAGGCAGACTGCTGTATAGTGTTGTTTCAGGGAGAAGTACTGTATTAAACTTCAAACTGAGGTGATATTTACTGTTTTCACAGGAAAGCAAGTATTCTACAGCTAACAAGTACAGATTTATAATCCTGCCTATGACAGTTAAAACTTTCCTTCCACTGGTCTCCTGCTGGAGCCAGTGGCATCAAGGAATTAAGAGTCAAAATTGGCAAGTGTTTTCCACACACAAAAATAACTGGTTTGGCCCCTGTGTTTTGGCAGAAAACTGGAATAAAGTGTCACATGTAATGAAATTATTGCCCTATGCCATGAATGAGATGCTCTAAAATCTTTGTTTTAGAAAGCTAGTTTCTAAATGTTAACTTAGCTGTGAATCAGTTTGTAGCTCATGTTGAGTTTCTACCTTTCCTTGCTCCTGCATCCCAAATACTTTGCTGAATTCTTCCAGCAAAACTTGTAAAAGAAAACTGCAATAGAACTGTACTCACTGTAAGTGATTAGCTAAGATTCCAGCAGCATCTGAGAGAGGTTAGTTTTATCTTTGTGTTCCCTTTTTTGGGAGGAATGTTTCCCGTCACATAAATTTAAGCACCTTGATTTTATCTCACCTATAAACTGCTACCAAGTTACCTGTAAACTGGCCAATACCTTTCTATTTTGGGTTGGGTGTTTTTGTTTTTTTTTTTTATTGAACACTGTTAACACTTGTTCTTTATTGATGTCACAGCGTGTCACCTGCACGTGGAGCTTCTGGCTGGTTTACAGAATTTGCAGTTGTCAGAGTATTTTATGAGGGGAGAAAGAATTGTTACCTAGGAAGATTTGCCCCATGGAAAAACTGCAGTTTCTCTTGGGGGCAGGGGGAGGGGTTGTATGTACTGTACTTACCTGGATTGCAGACACTTAAATAAGTATCGGGTTGTATAGGGAAAAAAACCCTTTGGTTACGTTTTAAGGTAGTAATTTAAATGTTTCTTATGGTGATGTACTGAATGCCTATAAAGTTGTGTATAGGAGTTTGATAAAAGGGTGTATGTACTGGTTTTTTATTCTCAATGAGGTGTGTATGTGCACGTATATGGTGTTTTGTTTTGGTTTGTTTTTTTTTTTACAAAATAAGGCCAATCATACAGAAGAACGTTGTGATCTTTCTAATCTTGCACATATTTATTTATTTTACAGTCATACTGATGTTGAATTCACATGAGGTCATTCAGAAATGCTTTTACTTCCTGTGCCTTTTGAACTATGTATGTGTCCAGATAAATGCTTTTTTGGTTGAAGTTTTGGGGAGAAAAAAGTATACAGGTTACATGCAACTTCAAATCCTGGTTTGTAGGCAGTATTTTATCCTCTGGTTGAGCCAGTTTTATTTTTCTATCTTTAGCTTAACTGAGCATTGGGGTCTCTCTGCTCCTCTCATCCTGAGTTTACAGCTTATGTCCAGGGAATCTCTTAACCCTCTCAAGTTGGGTTTCCAAACCAAACTAATTGGTGGATGAGATCTCCTACCTGGTGGCTGTGACTGGAGCATGGAGTCCACTCCCAAGAGGTGGAAAGATTGAGGAGGAATCATGGTGAAAGGACTACTGGGTCTGGCTCTAGTGGTCACCATGCTCTTCCTGGAAGCTAAGACACCTCGAGCTCCCAGTGCCTGCATTGTTCTGTTCTCAAGGACCATACCAGTTCTTCATTTATTAAAATGGCCAAGGAACACTCTGTCTTTTTGAGACTTGCAACTGAATCTTTCTACTTCCGAAGATGTACCTCACTCAGCTTTGTAAGTGAATGTAAAGTGCTAACCTCTTGGGGCCGAAAATTGGATCACTTGGCTTGAACTCCATTGCTGGCGATGGATACCTGAGGAACTGCTGGTGCAAAAGGGTTAATAAAGCTTTTTTTTATAGCCAGTTTGTCAATGGGCATTGTTCTTTGTATGGCTGCATCTGACACAAAGCTGATAGTTAGCCACTTGCTTTCTCCAGAGCTTATGTTTTTCCTTGCTTGTGTCTTCTCTGTAGTAGTGGGGTGGGGTCCATAATGAAACCCATCCTTTGGATTGAGGCGTAGCCTTCACTTTTACAGTCCTTCAGCAGATCTGATTCTAACAAATGTCTGGCAGGTGCTTGGCTTAGTTGTACCTTAACAAGGATTGCACCCTCAGCAAGTTTGC
>NW_010246453.1:0-15486 GCF_000690775.1 Eurypyga helias
GACAGAATTGGGTAGATAAACTCTCCAAAGGGCAAGGCTGGAGGGACGTGAGGGTATCAAGATGCCTCACGCCCTTGGTGAGCCTGCTTGAACCCAGCTGGAAAGATAAGCAACCCTGTTGAAAGGAGAAATTCAGGCGCATAATCGTCAGAAGAGGAATCCAGGCACTGAATTATTTTCCAAGGAAAGTGCCTGTTGGTTGCCTGAAGTTAGGCTTTCATTCCCTGATTCAGGGCAGGATTCAAATTTGAGCCCCATCCTCTGTGATTCGTTTTAGCTGTCTGAAGTCGCCTCCTGCCTGCTGTGCTGCCTGCTGCGCGCTCCTGGTATCGGGAGTGTTTTGGTACAGGGACAGCAGGACCCACTGCCCTCGCATTCTGAAAGCTGAGCACAACGTGAGGGTCTGTGCTGAGGTGTCCATCAGCCTCTGCCCCCCTCTCATTTGTCTCTATTTGCATCCCTTTCGAGTCATGTACCAACTACGTTTCTGCCAGTGACCTGCTGGGTGTGTTAGGGCCGGTAAACTTGCTGCAACGGCCGACAGAAACAGAGAGGTGCAATATATCGGATCGGTGGAGGAAGAGGAAGTTGTGTGGAAGGGGTTGAATAGAGAAAAGACTTCCTTCTGCATCTTGTACATACCCAAAATTAGGTACGGACGCATTTTTGAGTAGAGAGGGAATGCAGGATCAGGCCTAGACATTGTCAGACAGCTGGTGCTTGGCGTCTGCGGGATGTCAGGTTTCACAGTCCCACTCCTGGTACTGCTGTGGGTTCACTTGGAATTGAACATGGGCCTGACAGGCTGTGTGACTGATCACATCTGTGCCTTCCCGGCAGTTCTTACACAGCACGCGTTACGTTGACGTCTCCAGAAAGCTGCTGACAGACAAAATCCTTAAAGGTGGTAACATCTTAATAACAGCGAAATTTTCTCTCTCTTTTTTCATCCTTGTTTTAATCTTTCTTTTCTTTTTATCCCCTCTGTACCTCCTAGTAAAGCCCAGCCAGGTCTGTAAACCCTGATCATCCGTTGTCAGGCACGGCAGGTCTGGTGTGACAGCAGTGGTGCCATGGAATTCCAGCAGTTTGCGTTTCCCCAGTGAGAAACAGAGGATTCCTGACTCCTTTGTTGGAGAGGGATGAAAAATAGATTTTATTTTGCATTAATGTAACCTGCTTTTCCTCAGCTGCATCATTCCCCCTCTTTCAGTTTTACTTTGCATTTAAAATAAGGAACAGCAGGGCAGGATCTGACCATTTTTGCATGTTGTAGGTTTGAGTATTCCAAGGCAAAACTTAAAATCCTCCATGGTTACTTAGTTTACAGACTAGAGATTGGATCCCATAAATTCTAGCTTCTGATTTTATAGGGTCACACATATTAAGTGACCAAAGAGTTAAAGTTAGCTAAAAACTGCCTTGTAGCTGTAATTCCGAATTTCATACCATTTCAGTGCAAAGCCACGCTTTTTTTAAGATCCCTGAATATAGAAATATACGTTTTCACATGTTCTGCTGCGAAGCCTGACCCAAGGGAACCTGTGGGAAAGGAGTGAATGTGGGTGTACTGTCTCCACAGGGACAATAACTCCAAAGAAAGTGGGAAGTGGAGGGCAGGCTTTGCCGAGGCAGCTCTTCACCGGAAGGACTGGGTTAAGTGGGGGTGACTGGGATAGCAGTGACTTGTATTGGAGGACTGCAGGACCACATGTGCTTCCAGCTCTGGAGAACATGTGTCCTCTACAGCCAAATGCTTTCCTGTCACCAGGAGGTGACAGCAGGGATGTGCTTCAAACCCCAAAACTCATCCCAGGGCTGCAGCCTCCAGTGAGATGTACAGAACAGTGTACCATGTCCCAACCCGTGTCACATCCTGGGAGACCCTCCCGGCATTAACACAGCAAAGGCTTTGGACCTAAATATAACTGATCTGAGGGCTGTCCTGATGTGGTGTGCATTACATCAAGTTACAGAAATCTGCATTTTGTTCTCCAACAGCTCCCCCTGCTCAGGTGACTAAGGTCAATGTATAGAACAGCATCTGCTTGGTCTCGTTCTCACTGGACAGCTGAAGACTCTTGGCCCCTTGTTTGTGTTTTACAGGTTTCCTTGTAGGATTCACTGAAGAGACGCAATGAGAGGCACGGAAACCCAGCTGCTGCAACTTGGGAAAGTTTGCGGCATCGTTTTGTTTCCATTTGATCAGTAAATGTTCATTGGTTCCCATGGGAACGCAGGTAAGCCAATGCTGAGTGCCTTGGAGAAGTCTATGCCCTAAATGACATTAATTATGCCCCCAAGAGTGTGTGTGCAACAGAGAATTTGAGTTAAATTCAGGCTGGGAAAAAAATCCAGGCTGGAAAAAAATAGAGCCTGAAAAGTTTTCTTTGTATCCAGGAAAATTACCGAACTCTAATGTTAAAAAAAGTCAATACTTTTCTACCTTCCTCCAGTAGTTTCTGTCATCGCACTTCATGCAGTAACCACAGAATGCTGTAGGCTACAATATTAATTTGAACGAAGGGCTCAGGTGCTGGGTTGTTCAATAAGTTCATCCATCTATAAACCAGCCAGACCTTTATGAGAAAGAAAGAACGAACTCCTCTTGCTGATAATATATCCCTAACAAAAGCAGGAGATCGCACGTAGGCACTTTGCATGGGCAGGTGCAGTTCAGCTCTCCTTCCTGTGCCCAGGCGATGTACCGTAGTTTTCACATGAGTTGCAGTGGCACAGGCTGCAGAGCAACAAAGCCAAGGGAGTCCTAAGGGACTTGCTCTGACTTTCTGAATAGTAATTGTAAGCTGTTCTTCAGCGTGGAAAAATTTCAGGTCATCTAATTATGGGGCGCGCACCGCCGGCAGCAACAGTAGGAGCGCAAGTGCTTGCTGGAAAATTTTCCTCACCTCCACATTACCCTTCAAGGTGAGTTGGGTCTTGCCCAGCATTTTGGCGTGTGATGATTCGGGTGAGATGCACAGGGGCTGGCCTTAGCCGCGCTGCCCCTGCCGTGAAGCTGCTGCCAGTTATTGACTTTATGGGGAGCGCTGACAGCTCTGCCCCGAGCTCAGAGCTCTTTCCCATTCCTCACAGCCCACAGATGGCTCCCACCGCCCGGGAGGTTGTCACAAGGTTTGCTAGCACATTAAGCCAGCCAAGCACCACCTTATTTACCGTGTCCA
This sequence comes from Eurypyga helias, assembly GCF_000690775.1. Lineage (NCBI taxonomy): Eukaryota > Metazoa > Chordata > Aves > Eurypygiformes > Eurypygidae > Eurypyga > Eurypyga helias. The sequence goes on from NW_010246453.1 coordinate 3,186, forward strand.
TTGGACATGCAGATATGAGGCAGCCAAACCATTTGTGCTGTTCCAAGAAGTTTCTGTGCAGCAGCTCCAGGCCAGACTGGGGGCTGGAGCTCCCTGGGAACAGGGGGAAACAGCTCACCCTGCATTGCCTGTGCCAAGAGGGCTTGTGCCGCTGGCTGTATTTGTGCCCTGGAGCCCAAATTCCTTCAGCGGAACAGGGAGTGATGCACCTCGTAGACACAAGAAAAAGTTAATAGATTTTTGCTGATACCTTAGCAAAACCGTATCACTGGAGCTGCTATAGACTTACATGAGGAGATTCATTTGAGCCTTTGAAAGAACCAGAGAGCAAAAATAAGTTAATAATTATTTTCTTTATAAAAAGGACACTGTTAGCAGCTTCTCGCTTTCGCTTTAATTAGTCTCATGTTCGCACGAACATTGTGAACTCCAAACAGCATATGAAATATCTTGTCAAATGTAACTTGCATCCAATCTTAGTCCCACAGTCCCTCAGGCATCTAAGCCAAGAAAATGAGAGAGCAGGAGCCAAGCTCTATTTCAGGTTTCATTATCACAACAAATCTTTGCAATCTATTTCTTTTCATTGCAGGTTGACCACACTTTTTTTTCCTTGCTATCTTGCCTGTCATTGTCTAATTAAGGTGCACAACAAGGTGGAGAAGGTGGCCCTGTACTTTCAAATTAGGAAGAAATTTGCCCACACTTGAAGAGGTTACTGAGAAGCTGTAGATTAAGCAGAGCTCAGACTAGTGTCTGAGGGAGAGTCAGAGACCTGCAAATGATGGGAAGGCAACTGCTGCACGTGGGCACCAGCGGTGATCCGCCAACATTTCTGAGGCTCTGTGAACAACAAACCTTAGGCTGTCTAAATTTCAGGTATAAGACAGCAAGATGATCTTCATAGCTATGAAATGGCCAAAAAGAAAATTATAAAAGAAACACAAATTTTTGTTCTAATGTGTATTCGGAAAGGACAGGGATTTTTTTTTTTCTTTTAATGAAACGTGCTATCAAAACCCTTGCTGTGCATTTCCCATCCCTAGCAAGCCAATCTCGCACGTCCTGACTACAGCTATAGTTTAATCACTAGCTGTGTTACACAGTGGAACAAACCATATGGCTATAATCATGTTTTCAAACATAAACTCAAAGTTAGCTTTATTTTTGCCAAAAATCTTTAGCAATGCTAGATGGACCTCCCTATTTCAGTGGGCTCTACCTTCAGGTTTTCACTGGTCCTTCTTCAGCCAGGCTCTCACTGGGTGTGCAACATGCTCCCATGGGATGAGCAAAGGTGAGCAGTGGGGCTGGGGTGAATGCCAGCTCTGTGCATTCCTCCAAAGAAACCATCTGCTTACAGCTTAGGTGGATGCACTCTTCGCTGGGTAAAAAGCTGGCTGGCTGGCCGGGCCCAGAGAGTTGTGGTGAACGGAGTTAAATCCAGTTGGTGGCCGGTCACAAGTGGTGTTCCCTAGGGCTCAGTACTGCCAAGCCCCAAGTCATATCCAGCCTCCCAACTTTTTGTTCCAAGAAACTGCACCAGCTTCTTCCACCCCCGGTGACCAGATGGTTTTTCCCTGTGGGAGCAGAGGCTGACACCCCTCACACAGAATCCTCTTGCAGTGCAGAGCCTGGGGCTGGATGGCAAAGCCACTGCAAGTTGTTGAGGCTCCAGCCTTAGCCGATCAACGCTGTCCTCGCTCTAGCAGTGACTCCAAGCGAGAATGTCCCTTGGTAAGGCTTCCAGCTCCAGACATTTGACTCTGCCCCTTCAGTGAAGGGTGAACTGGTTTTATCACACTGGCCCATCTTCCTCTGCTTCCCCCCCCACCCTAAATATATATTTCTCCCCCTCAGAATAGACAACTTCAGCTTAACATAGAGAGGTTGGAGATTCGGGCTGATTTTCACCCATGTTGGATAAAACTGGCTGTGAATTATTTATAGCAGCAATCTAAGTCCATTTTTTTTTCCCTCATTTTATACTCGTGAATTAAGCAAGGTTCAAACAAATGTCTGCAAGAGAGGTGGTGGGAGGCTCTAAAGAGGTGAAAATAACAGGAAGACAGCTGCTGTACATTGGCTCCATCAGTGCGGCTCAGCACCCTCCTGTCGATCGGGGGACGGATCGACTTGCATTAATCAAAATACAGTTAATATTAAAAAAAGCAGAGAAACTCTTCTGCCTGGGGGCTGGGTTTCCGTTTGTTCTGCAGTTTAGCTTTCTCCACAGGCTCATCAGAAATAGAAAGCGCCATTGTGCCAGTGATTGCTGGGTTTCTTCTCCAGAGGAGCAGAAGAGGGGCAACGAGATACAATTTAGGCTTTACAATCTGGAGGTGCAGAAAGAGAAGTCTGAGTCATTGCTGTGCCTGCTATTACCAAAAAAGCTTTCAATGTCTCTGTAAAAGCCTACCCTGCCAGGTGGGGGTTGCAGAGATAGCCCTGGGGGTGCTGAGATGCCTGTCCCCAGCACTTGACTGTACGCGGGAGCAGCCCAGGCACAGGGCTGGTTTTTGGGCCCGCGGGGCAGACCCAGTGGATGCTGTTTGAAATATCCTGTAGGTTGAGTGCCGCGGTGCAGCCATCGCCCTGGAGCGCATCAAAATGTTGTGTCCCCGTGAAGGATGAAACACTGGTTCCTTCCAGAAAATCTTGGCTGACCTCTGCAGACAGCTCGTCTCTTCCTACCGCGGCCGTAAACACTTAGGGGTAGGTACGTTTTCATCCTCGGTTGCTTTTAAAAGCCCTCTGCAGTTTGGTTGCTCTGGAAATAGCAATAACATTTAGGTCCTGCTGAGAAATGTGCTTGGTACGAAGTCCTGCAGGAAAACGTACTTACCACCGAGCCCAGATGGAGGGTTTTGAAGCAGGTTGCAACTCCCCGCACGTTACGTGAGGTCCAGAGCTCCGAGAGAACACAAAATGCTTGTGCCTGGTGGGAGGGACACCTGAGGTGAAGGTGCCGGGCAGAGACCTGGAGTGGCTTTGGGGAAGAAATCCTCTCCCTGGCTCTGCTCCACCGATGCCCGTCCGTCACTGTGCCTTGTGCTGAGAAGTCTGCTTGGTCACTGGGGACGGCCACCTACCCCAGCTCTCCTGGACAGTTGTGTTTGCACCAAGGAAGGGTGTCCAAAGCCCAGGACATTTCCTAGCCTTGTAAGGTGTAGACTTGCACTTGGACCGCAAGTGTGCAATACAACCTAACGATGCTCAACCATGCAAAAACATCTGCTGGGGCCCAGGTAGAGCAGAAAGAAAAGTGTGGTTGTGCCTAAGGAGACATCCCTATGAGGCCACCTGGGCCTTTTACCATGACCTGGAACTGCCCAGCATCAGGGCTGGTGTGTGCCGTGGGTGCTATTTTACTCCAGACGCTGTGTGGGTGAGATCATGGAGCCGCGTGGTCTCTGCTCCTCTTCTGCCCCCACACATATACTTGTGATCTGCTACATCTATACCACTGCCAGGCCTTTATTAGCACTAGATGAGAGGTGGACATTTGAGTAAATGGTCTAATTTTGCATTATGCAGAAATATTCCTTCTATCCTTGTAAGAAGGATGAGCAAGAGACTTATCAACACACAAGTGAAAACCAAATTATGTGCTTCTTCACTGCCCTGGTGCGGTGAAGCAGTGACTTCTCTGCATAGTGTGCAACCTCACGCGTGACAACAGGTAATAAATCTGTAGTAAGCTATGGTTGTGTTCAAAGCTTGATGCTGAAAATATTCTTGCTGCATTGATCGGAAGGAAATTGCACTACAAAGAACTTTCTGAAGAGGTGCCTCATTTTCTCTGTTGCTTTTGTCTTTGGCAGCAAGTGCCCTGCTTTAATTATCATTGTGTGATCCCAAGGTTTTCATCCTTTCTTCGCCTCCCACCAGGAACCACCTCTGTGGGGAAGTATCTCAAGATGGTGTCTTAAGGGAAGAAATGTTTTGTTGGATCTTTATGAGGTTTTTGCCAGGCTCCTTTAGGTGAGAGTGGGGTTTCGCCCATCCATCCCAAAATGAGCATCTGTCCTCCCCGTGCACTGCAAATGCCTAAACACTGTACCCATTGTCAGTGGAGGGCTCTGGACACAGATTTATCTGGGGAAGCCGTGTGGGGTGGGTCTGCTGTTGATGGGTGATGCTCCCTTCTGGTGTTTTAGTTGTGCTGAACTGGGCCTATTTGGTGTGGGGGCTGGTTTTACCGCATCCTCCAATGGCAACTCAGGCTACTTTGTGATCAAAACCGAAATAAGTGCCACGTTGTGACATTTGGAAAGGATAGAGTGAAAACTCTTTAAATGTTATTGGGTCACTGAGAAAGGACAGGGCTGGTGTTGGCACAGACGCAGCACTTAGGGAGCTTGGGTGTTTCTAAGTAGGCTTCTGCCCTCTTTTTTCCCTTTTTACAAACATTTTTTGGCCCCACTATTGCAGAGCCAGCTGGGAGAGCACTGATGAAGGCGAACGATAAAGATCGCTTGCCAACAGCCCTGTTGTAGGAACCCACCCACTCAGGGCAGAAGTGGAGAGGAACTCGTTTTGCTGAAGAGGGTTACCTGAATGGCCATGAAGCCAGGCCAGTGCCCACAGGTCTGAAGGGCTGTCTTTAACGGAGATCTGTTGGACAGTGCTGTGATTCAAGGGCCATACAACATCTGTGGAGATAGTGTTTCCGTCTGTTTCTCAACTATTTCACAGACAATGACTTTTCTTTTTTATAGTGAGGATGTACTATGTTGGAGTAGTACTAGTATTGGAGACTATTGTGTGTTTCCCCCCAAAAATTGAAAAGTTAGCATTTTTCATTAAGAATAACAACTTTTTTTTTTTTTATGGGACTTGAAATAATTGATTCTGGTACTTCTGAACTCCACCTGGTAATTTTTTCTCCATACATTTGTTACTACGGCTGCCTTTAAAAAGCACTGAGCGTTACGTCTCTGCTTTGGGTTCTTGATTTTTATTCATGTCACTAATAATGACACCAGCTCTGATCACAGTGACCTGGCGTCCAGAGTCAGCCATGTCAGTCAATGGATACATTTTCCTCCCGCAGGGAAAAATTGTTTGTATAACTTCACTGGGGCAAATGAAAATACTGTCTTACAGCCGTCAGTGCCTCTGCCTTCTTCTCACTAGAGTCAGTAAATACTTCCCTCTGGTTCCTGGAGCCTTTGGATTAGGCCATTATAGAGTATAAGGCTTCTTGAAATAAAAAGTATTTTTCTGCCTTAGAGTCAGAAACTTGCTGAATTTTATCACTGGTAGTTTTGAAGTCAGTTCCAAGAAGATCAGTTTCAAATAAATGCCAGTTCCCAAATTCACAGGATGGTGAGGTTTGGGTTTTTTTTTTTTCTTTCATTATGCTGCATTTATGAAGACAAGGTTTATTTTCACCCTGGAGTGCAGTCACACTCCCACTTCAAGTCTGCTAGGATCAGCAGAAATGTTTGTGGAAGTGACCCAACTGTGCAGACAGGCCGTAGAACAATATAGATGAAAAGAGGCCTCAGGAATAAAAAAAGAGTTGGAAAAGGATGCGGTCCCCATCTGACTGGGGTGGCCAACTGGTTGCATTGGATCACATCATGTGAAAAGGATGATTTGCACTGTTTGATGCTAACCTGGAGAAATGAAGCCCTCCCGTTTCCCTGTTTCCCTTCTTCTCCCTGTCACCCTGTCTTTCTGCCTGTATGTGGTCTAGGTTATCTGCAAAATGAGATGAGTCTGGGTGGATTCATCACGCTGGAGGATCTGTTGTGCTCGGGCTTGACAAAGAGGCAAGATTCTGTTCAGAAGGGGCAGGGATATTCTCAGCAGCATGTGTCTCAGGGACCAGAAACATATGGGACAAATGAAGGCAAAGTGGGGCAGAGAGCCGCAGAGATGCTCTGCCAGGGCTGTAGGCTAGAGCAGCTCCTTTGGCAGCTCTAAGCCATAGCTAGGCTTGGCTCACACAGGACCAGGGGGGACACATCCAGCTCCCTCTCCACCGCCTTTGGCCACCCCTCGTGCTCGGCAGGCATACAAGGGCACCGACCTGTACGAAGTAATAGAGGATTGGCACCGCTCCCCAGCTTGGGACAGCATGTTAACAAAACCAGACACATTAAAGGAAGGGCTCAACATTTTCCTGGGGAGCACTGAAATTTAAACAATCATTTTTAGGCAGTCCTTTTCAGGAAGCCCAGCTGGGAAGACCACCTGCCTTCCCTGGGCCATTGTGATAAGACGGCAAACTACCTTGGAGCGCCTCCTCACCGCAGGTGGCTGCGCAGCTGGGTCCTCCACAAGCCTTTTGATGTGTTGGGGAATCAAAGAGGGAGGCACAAAGAATAGGCAGAAGTCATACATATGAATGTGCACATACACAGACAGTAACCTTTCCTCCTCTGATTACCCTAGCAATAAATGCTTGTGACATCAATACTTTATGAGAAGGAACCATGCGCGATTGCCAAGTGCTGCTTCGGAACTGGAGGTGGAGAGAGAGGATTTAATCACCTTAGTTTAAGAGACAGCTCAAGTTTTATAAAGTTACAAGGGCTGGAGTGAGTGAACACCATACAGATAAGCCATTACTTCTGCAAGGAAGTTTCCTGGTGTAAGATGCATTATATATGAATTTGTTGTGTGGCTGCTCTTGGTTGCATGTCCTACTTCATGCCAATAGCACTGTGAGGCACTTAGATGTGTGTTTATTTATATATTTATATGTGTATGTGTGTATGCCTGTATATGCACACACAGAGTTTTGTGTCTGTACATATTTTCTGTGCATTTTACACATGTGTGTATATATGTAGCATACAGCGTATGTGTGTATATCTATAGCATACAGACATTTTATACATCTGTATATGCACACATGCAGAACGCAAAAGAGACAGGCTGAAGTGCTAGGATACTTTAACACTGCCAGCTATTTTTAGTTGAGTAAATAAGAACAGGAAACGTTTCTAGCGTCTGAGTTCTTGCCAGCTGTTAGGATCTAGCCAAGAGCAGGAGGGGTGTGTGTGTGTGTGTAGGTTTTGAAACTAGATTAATTAACGTCATTTTTTTGCTCCCAAATTACGCCTGATTTTGGTTAATTTTTGCACTCCTCTACATTTTATGCCTTTCAGTAAGATTTAGCTTCCAGGTGTTTTCAGTGGGGAGAGCAAAGCCTGGAGTATTTCATGCAGCTCTGATTGCCAGTGTTGAAGATGCAATCCAGTGGATGCAGGTGCAGACGGGACCGCAAGGGCAGGCAGAAGAATGGGGACATTGCCATGGAGGAGAAAGGCCCTTTTACCAAGGAGGTACGCTTGTTCTTTAGTGATCTTGCCAGAAGGTAGAGAAATAATAAACACCTGGAAAGAAAAATGGTTTCAAGACAGCCAGGGATAAATTTCAGCCTGAAACGGGCTTAAGTAGTAGAGAATAAAGTGCTTGTTCGTTTTAACACGCTGCTTTTTCAGCGTATGAAGCCCAATGGGCCTTGTGTGATGTCTGCACAGCTAACCACCGCTACTTCTGCTATATCAAGAATGGGGATTTAGCATCTCAAGGCAGTTAAAAAGCTGAAAGGGAGATGGCAGCCTACAGAAAACAGGATGAAATCAAACTGCAGAACTTGGTACTCTCGGGGCTCTCCTGGGAACGGAAAGTATCACTGGCTCCTGAGATCATTTTAGCTTTGACTGGCTGCAGAGATATGCATTGTTTATCCTACCAAAGAAGATGTTGCTTTTTAAAATGGTGTGGTACATCACTTCACTGAAGCTGGAGCATCCCCTGCAAGGGAAGATCTCACATTTTAAAATGAGGCGTTTGATCAGAATCAGAACTGCACATCAGACTCTTGGCTTTGACGTCCCAGTTTTAAGACCATTATAAAATATCTTAAAATCCCTTACAAGGACTGTGTGACTGAAGACCTTTTGAATGCGCACGAAACATCCCACAGTCTTCATTACAGTAGAGCACGACCCGGTTATCTTCTGCTGTGAGTTTGAACTAGAGTGGCCCTAAAAAGCTTCCTCTCCATCCGCTACTGGGAGAACACAGGGTCCTTCCTTTGCAGCTGGGGCCCTGCTTACTCAGGCTCCTCAGTGTGGGGCACAGCCTCTGAAGCTGGTCCCAGCGACGTGCTTGGTGGCCTTGTGGCCATCGGAGAACAGCCCCAGTCCCTGAGCCGTGAGGATTGGGCCATCTCGGTGACAGGCAAGAAGGATCTGCCGGTGGTGCTGCCATGGCCAGAGGCTAGAGAGCACAGGGCTGCCCTTAGCGCCAGGCGCCCTGAGGAGGGTTACACTACAGGTCTAGGGCATCCAAAGACCTTCCTACTGAGGGGTGGAAAGACCCTCCGGCATTTGGGCTGTCTGCCAAGCGGTGTAACTCACTGCCTGGTGAAGCTGAGGGTCCAGCCAGAGTGTAGAGTGGTGGAGGGGAAGCTCTGGGATTTTTGTTAGAAACTGCACTAAGCTAGAAGTATTAAATCTACGTTAAACATTATAATCTGCAATAAAGAAGCAATTGGGAGAGCCACTGAGTTCCTTTTTCAAAAGCCTTGAAAAAATACCCACCAATAATGCGATTTATTCCAATATTTCTATAAAGCAGTTAACAGCATAGCTCTTGAGTAATGTGCTGTGAAAAAGCAAATAAGGAAGAAAGTTTTGGAGCAGCAAAGATGCAAGATGCACCGTATTGTGCAATATTATGTTTAGATTATCTTAAGCCTAGGAGAGGAAAGAGAGCAAGAACTACAAAGCTACAGCAATAAAATATTAAAGCTGTGAGAGACAATGTTGTAGGCAGCAGGTTTTGCAGTCATTGCTATCAAAAGATAGACAGTGAGCTCTGGAAAAAAAAAAAAGAAAAAGAAGTCTGGTTGGCTGTGATGAAATGCCTGGTAATTGTCTGTCAGTTTTAGCGGAGGAAATTAGCAAATGACTGCAATGGGCTGCAAGCCGTGGGGAGCCTCATCCATCATCTCCAGATCAGCCTTCACTTTCATGCGTTCTCTGCTGTTGTTTAACTGAAGGACGATGTAAAATAAAATGCAAAAGGTCATAAGTAAAATGCTTCAGGAAGGTAGAGGTTTAACCCAAGCAGGCACCAAGGGTGATGCTAACGGTTGTGTTTGTTTTTTTTATTACAGCTGATGTTCAGAGAGGATTTCCTGAAAGTCTGGTCCCTGCCACCGGGCTAGAGAGGTTTGGCAGAGTGAGTCACAGTGAGCCGAGCAGAAGGAGCCAGTGCAGATGAGCATCAAACAGGACTGAGCTCCGGGGAGCTCAGTGGTTTGTCTCTCCTTCCAGAGTGATGAGAATTAGGTACATAATTAATGTAGATGGCACTCTAATCTCAGCCAGGAATTTCCTTGCATCTTCAGGTGAAAAACTGAAGCCTGAAGAGCCTAGCCAAATGCTTCTTACTGAGAAACATGGGATGGGGTGGGATGTCTCAGCTCATCCGGTGGATTTTGGAAGAGGAGCGACCTATTGCTTTTGTTAAGATGCAAACCTCTACTCTTGCCCAGGCTAATATGGGGAACATCCTGGACAGGAGGAGGGGAGGGAGGGATGAATAATACCCTCAAATAGAGAATTTTACTAGGTAAAAGGACTGGGGGAAAAAAAAGTCTTACTAAGTAATAGACTATAACAAGCATGATTATCCCTTTATAAAACAAGTGCTGTTCTGTTGTAACTCCATTGACAAAACAGAGTGTAGGTGGACTGGTGAATCAAACCTTGTGTTTATTTATAAAAATAACCAAACGATAAAATGTTTTTCCTGGCAAAGTAACTACTGCAGATGCAGGGTCTGAAATTGTGACTATCTGTTTATAGGAAACGTATCAGCTAGATGAAGCAAGGGCCCTTTTGAACCCTCATCCCCTGTAAATGCAGAAAGGAATCTGTCAAACTGAGCTTTATTCACTTTCTCATAAAGTAACAAATTGGTATGAAATTAATGACACCATTTCCGGCCAAAGAATTTTCCAAGAAGTGGAAATGGACAAGCAGACAGTAAATGTAGTCTCAAACAACACATCACTCCTACAATGGGTGGTATATTCAGCAACTCAGTAATATTGAAAACTGCAGTTGAAGAGAACAGTTTTTCAACTATATTCCCTCAAGAAAAAGAGCCCAGAATGTGTTTCAGATTGTCACCTTCCCTTACAAAGCAGCAGTAATTATTCTGTTTCATGCCTGACTGATACACCTGGAGAGGGGTTTAGAAAACCCACCAAACCTCAATCAGACAATGTGCTGGAGACAACTCCTTTGATAGCAGACTACTTTGCTTTATTCTGCTGCACAGGGTGTAAATGTTATGCTGTCTTCCGAAGTGACTGCTAAATTACCAGGAAAATGGCTGAATGTCTGTGCGTTAGCTTTCTAAATCACCCAAATCCATCTTCTTCATATTTTGTCTTTTGTGTTTCTTGTTTATATTCTTAAATTACAGTAGACTTCTGAGTAAGATCTCGGGAAGGGAAAGTGTTTGGGGTTTTGTTTGTTTGTTTTGTTTTTTAATAATTACATATGATTATGGGAAAACTGGTATTTCCTGTTGTTTTTCACAGATGATACTCTACTTAAAACTGCTTTTACAGTAAATCACATTAAAGTTCTCCAAACCAGAGGTAAAGATGAAAGTGCATTAGTATGAGAGCTACCAGGAGAACTCAAATGTTGCATGAATCCTATTGATCCAGGGTATCTTTAATGTGCCTTTTCAGTTCTCTGACCAGAACACAATCCACAATTATTTGACAAAGCCACATTGATTTTCATCTGTTCTCAGCACGCTTCAAAGGCACAGGAGAAAGTCAGAGCAGATTGTAGGAGGCCAGGGTCAACTTACTGCAGAGGGAGTTGCTCAGGGTGTATTGGATGCTGCCACCCTAAAGATGTCCTCCCAGCTGCCTTTGTCGAAGAAGGAGGGGTCCAGACAGGCAGTGTTTAATGCCCAGGTGAGGAGCTTGGGATTCATGGAGAACGGTAGGTCAGTTCATGGTATGAGGTTGGTTAAGCCAGCCCTGGGAGAAGCAGTCCTCTCCTGGTGAGGCCAGGCCAACTACCTGTGCCGGAGGTGTGTACAGACCAGCAGGGCTGGGCTGGGCTGCCCTGGCTCCTGGGACCTTGGCCAAATGCTCTCTCCTCTCACATATGGTTGTGGTGGCTGAATCAGGAAAAAAAACTGGGACAAATAGCAAGTGGTAGCCAGAAACGGAAGCACTCATCTAGCTAGCATGGACACCACCCAGCAGTGACCAGCATGTCCCCTGCTTTGCAGCCCTCCTGTGCCCGGTATCCCCAGCCTGCCTGTGCCAGTGCCACATCGATGTTAATCCCCTGTCCTGCACACCGGTGTTGCAGCAGTCCCTTCCAGCCCCAGCACCACTCTGACTTGTTGAAGCCCCTTTGACTGTCATTCCCTTTGGCTCCCTGCAATAACCTTATCCCGTGCCCCTCGCAGTGGTTCCTCAGATGTCACCCAGAAATAAGCAAAGAGGGGAAAAGCCACAGACTAGATGTAGGTCAAGGAAGTGAGCTGTGAGAGAAGGTGGAAATATAGCCGTCTGCAGATAGACTATAAACACCTCCTTTGAAGGAGGTATTCCTGCCAGCCTGATTTAAGAAACCTGAACAAAACTGTATTCCAAGGCCAGGCTGGCTCTTGGATTGCTGCAAGCCCCAAGACACACATTGCTTAGCCAAACTTATGGCTCATTCCTGGCCAGCCGCTTCCTTGGACTTATCAACAGCTCTGCACCAGGAGACAGAGCATAGGGATGGGAGAAGTCCATCCCAGGTATGGCAGTGAGTCGCACTTGCCTGTGTTGGGATCGTTCCCTGTAGCCAGCAGGTTGTTGCCTGGTGATTTTTCAGAGGCAGAACACGAGTGTTATTTTGTGTTTGCAGGCAGAGCAGCTGCCAGCTGGAAGAAGGTGCTTGACTGAAAACACAAAGTGATTGTCGTGGTTTAGGTCCAGCCAGCAACCAAGCACCACGCAGCTGCTCACTCACTCCTGCCCTGGTGGGATGGGGAGGAGAAAATACAACAAAAAAACCCCCAGCTTGTGGGTCAAGGCAAGGACAGGGAGGGATCACTCACCAGTTGTGGTCACAGGCAAAACAGACTGGACTTGGCCAAAAAAAATTAATTTAATTAGTTACCAATCAAATCAGAGTAGGATATTGAGAAATAAAAAGTAAATCTTAAAAACACTTTCCCCCACCCCTCCCTTCTTCCCAGGCTCATATTTGCTCCCCATTTTCTACCTCCTCCCCGCAGCAGC
>NW_010246454.1:0-5145 GCF_000690775.1 Eurypyga helias
CAGGGCTTTATTGCCGCCCGGCCATCCCCGGCGGCGTCACTAGATGGAGCCTGGCACCTGGGATGCGGGCTGGCCTCGCCTTTGGGGAGCTGCTGCCTGCGGGGGGGCTCTCCAGCTTCTGTTCGTCCCCATTTGTACAAAGAGATGGGCTGGGCCCGACCTCAGCATCACACAGGGTTTTTTTTCTGCTCGGTGCGTGGATTTTTCCCACGCGGGCTCCTCCCCGAGAGCTCACTGCGTGAGTGCAGCAGGAGGGATGGAAAGAAGCAGATACACGTGTTTTCGTTTGTTTCACTCTTTTTGCATCTCAGGGACGCTTTAGGGATTGCTGCTGAATTTTCTGCTGAACTTGAAAGGAATTTTCTCAGATCTTAAGAAAGAAAATGGGTACCGAGGGGAGTTCATAAAGGGGAAAAAAAAAAAAAATCCTTCCCTCACAGGACACATTAAGTAACAATTAAGCAAAACATAACCCCATGTCCCCAACAACTTCTCTGAAACGCCAAAGTTCCCATCAACCTCAAACACTGTTTCTATATTTTGCTACCTGCTTACTCCCATCCTTTTGTCTGTATGCTTGCTTTCCCTCCTGCAAACACTCACACAAATAGCTTTTCTTTAGGAGTAATCTTAGCTCATCGAGGCTGAGAGAAGGTCATACAAAAATAGAGCCTTGTAGGATGGTGACCTGCACTTGCATAAGTGCTTACACTCATTGTCATGTGTAGCTTGTGATACTGAAGTTAATCACATTGATCAATCAGTGTTTGAATGATCAGGGTCTTGCATCACAAGTTCCCTGGAGCAAGGACTGCGTGTCACCAACCGTTTCAAAAGCGACTACTGATTTTGACTGTCTTTGGATTTTTTGGATGGTCAGCTCGAGACATCCAAAAAGGAGCCAAGTTTGAGGAGCATGGTTGATGAATAATTAAGAAAAATCAGGACCACTTCACTTTCAGGTATCTCTTGCTGCATCTTCCAAACCCTGGGCTGATTTGAGAAATTCTGGCCATCACACAAGTTCACAATATTACAAACCCAGTAAATAATACGAAGGCATCCAAGACCCTATTATTTCTTCCCTCCACAGAATTCTGCAATGTTATTACATGACTGCGACAAAGGCAGTTCACTGCCCTGCAACCCTGGGCCCCACAGCAGTTGTGCATGTAACTCATCCTGGCTACATATGCATTCTTCAAGGTATCAAGCACCCACCACACACACAGAGGTTATGGTCTGAAATGAATCTGAATGGCTTTTTTAGCCCTTTTTGTTGGACATCTCAGTGAACAGAAGCCATTTTACGATTACTATTTCTGCTATGCTATATTGTTAATAACTTTCATGATCATAAGTATATTTTCTTCATCAAGAAATCAAACTTCCTTCAAGTGGCAAAGAATTGATGCTTGCAACCTGCTTATTAATTTTAACAGCGTAATTATTCCCTTGTGAAGAGCAAAAATTGTCACAGAAATGGCAAATTATTTGCACTAAATGATACATCGAATCAGTGAAAAAAATGGCTATGACAATTTCCTAAGAATTGGTGAAGAGCTTTTAAAAATTATTTTCATTGTTAGTGTTGCTGATGTTATGTGAACTGATCTCTACATGTTCATATCTAATAAAATGAAAAGTAAGCACTTAACTTTTTTTTTTTTGAAATGACCCCTCTTGTTTTAGGAAGCTTTCAATCTAAATCATTTGTCCAAGTTCCTCTGCAGCCAGTGACAGAGGTAAGTTCCTCCAAGTACTTATCTGGACTGGATAGTACCAATCCTATCTCAAAACAGCTGTGTAAGAGATATAAATTAAATAATCTCTGGAAGTGCCTATGTCTTTATTGGCTCTGGAAAGAAAGCCTAGATGATTAACTTAGATTAAATACCTTATTTTTAGCTACAGCTAAATAAGCTAATGAACCTCAGTGTTTTCAGAATATAATAGCTCCAACACATGATTTTTCATTTCAGTTCCTATTTATGTCACTGAACTTTATCACTTAATGGCATCTTTTTACCAAAGTTCACCAGGAAGACACATGTCTTTCCATGTTTCTACAGATGTATTTGTAGGAAAATTATGTGCAGAACAAAAATATTACACCACCACACCATCACTTCCAGTGCTACACCTTCTCCCTATGTAAGTACAGCCTTCAATAAGGAAACCTGGTAGTGTAGGACTTTTTGCTTTTATGGGGATGGGGAAAAAAATGGGAGGAAAGCCCTGTAGAATAAAAATACCTCCTGACCAAATAGCACACAACTGCACAAGTATTTTCACCTGTTGCAATGAATCATTTATTTCCACTGCAATTTTCAATGTCCCTATGTAATTTCTGCAGAACAAGAACTTCAGCTTTCTGTAACACTAAAGCTAAAGCTGAACTGAATGTGTTTTGGAAGAATATAACTACCTTTATTTAGAAGTCAAATATCCAGAGATCCTGAAACATGCCAAAAAGATAACAGAGGGCCTGTGCCTAATGAGGTAATAGCATCATTGGAACCAGCTGAAATGAAACCAAGGAAGGTTGCCACAAATAATGATCAGAAATAGGGCATGAAGCCACCCATGAGCAGAAGGTGGTAATAGCAGGCTACCTTGTGGAAATCAAAGTAAAAATGGTGTAGGTGAGTCACTCAAGACTGACTGAGGGTCAAAGCATGATGAACTAGATGTGTCTCATCTAGATGTCTTCATGTGTGTCTCATCTAGACTAGATGTCTTCATCCTAGATAGGATGAAAGTAGCACAACTTCAGAATATCTACAGAACTTCATGGTGGAAACTTTGGATATATAAGTCATTGCAGAAAGAGGAAAGCAGTACAGAAACTTTAAAGACTTTTTACTTCCTTCAGGTATCTTTGGCTTCTCCCAAAGATTTAGGAGTAGGCATTACATGGATGTGATTCAATATTACTTTTGAGAAGACATTTTTAAGTCTTTTCCCCTTTTCTCTGAAGTTGGAAGTGGGAGAATTACAGAGAAGAAATACTCTGAGAGAAGTAACGACCCAAGCAGCAGCAGATGCTGCTGTTAATTCTTTTGGTTTATGATTTCTGCTGTAGTTCCTGCATGTCATCCCAGAATTGACAGCAAAAATGAAGTCTTTATTTTCCCTGTGGCAGAGGGCCAGCAGAACGGTCGTCCTTTCTTTTGCTTCTGGTAGAAATGTGTATGGCAGGCAAATGAGGGAAGGCAGAAGTGAAGACACAGTACACTGCGATATGCAGTTATTTGAGCACAGGGGCTGTTCTATAAAGACAGCCCAGCACAAGTTAAAAAACCTGCCTAAGAAGGAGAGGTTACTCCACCATATGTCAAGGACTGCTCTGCTTCCCAGCTGCTTCTGCAATCCAAGAGGCATAAAGGTGACAATATTTCTCCCTGGGCTGTGAATGAGCGCGGAACTGAGATTCCACAGCTCCCGCTGCGTGTGCCCACTGACAGGATGTCATACGACAGGACGAGCATTCACAGAGGCTCTCTCCAGATATCACAAGTATAATCGTCCCTAGTGAATTTGTAGGATCCAAATGCATCAGATAATTAAAGATTTTTCAAATGATCAACTTCCAGAGGGGTTCCTCTTCTAAAACCCCTCTGCTAAGGAAGGTCAACGGTCTGGAGAGATTGTTGCTACTGCAATTCGTCGCTGCATGTGCTATTGCTGGTTCTTTCCAATGAACGCAGCCAGAAAATTAATTTCAAATATCTCTCACCATTCTGTTGTCTAATGCTTTCTTAACTATTGCTATCAGTCAATGCGTTCCCGAGAGCAATACTTAGCCTGGAACAGACTTAAAGCTTTCATGGTCAAATGATACCTTATGATTAAGTTTACTCTAGAGCTGACAAAAGTTTCATCCAGTTCAAATGGCCTAAATGCAATTCTTCCTCAGTGCAAGTCATTATTTCATGCTTTGGAAATGCTTAATCCATCCTATCTTTTCTGTGTGCTATGAAATTCTTTGTAATTCTGGTATAGGAGAAGTCTTATGGATTTTCTGGGACCATATTTAGTACAGTAGTTCTCCAGCACTTTATTTACACTAAATTAACCAGAGCTTGAAAATGTAGGCATATAATCTAAACACAATTTAATTTAAATATTTCACTACCCAAGGCAATTATAATCTTTACCAAGGCTAAGATCTTAATTTTTTCTTTCTTTTGGTTTGGACTTAACCTTAACACAAAAATGTGCAATGTTGCTGGGTTATTATGAATGGTGATTTGTTCTTAAAATCATCTTGATCCATGATTATTTTTTGAGCAAACCTGCATCCCACAGCAGAAATTAATATTTGCAAGTTTCTTTGCCAGTAGGCTAAATTTTCATTTCTATGTTGACCTAGGGAGTAATGTTCCTGGACTTTGTATATACAACGTGTGAAGACCATGAGGAAAGTCTCTAGACTCTTCAGAAAAGAGTAATTCTAGGTCACCAGCTTCTCAGTCAAAAGTGGTATCCATACAGCATTTACCTGTACTGTTTTCTTGTCGATGGCTAAATAATGTTGCTTTTATGGCAAGTTCCAACTCCACTGGAAATATTTTTCCTTTAGTAGACAGAGAATGGGCCAGTAGAAGAAGATATACTACAAAAAGAAGGAAACCGATTTGCCACCAAAGTTTTGCTTCAAACTTTCAGGACTGCGTACTCATAGCTGCGTTCCTGTCGAAATACAACCCAAGCCCTGGAGAGCCAGAATTAATCAAGTGATCTTATTCGGTGTGATACAGTGACCATTCCCACAAAATCAGTCCCAAACAGCACAGCAGGAAGCAAGCTGAGATGTGCAAGGACTTCAGCAATGAGACCAACACAGGCACATTAAACCAAACCTGACTCTGGAGCAATTGCACTGAGTAACATCTGGGATGTTGTTGTTCCAGAAAGGTCTAACTTCATTTCACTGGAGGTGCAGAATTGTTTTCTCTGTTAACAAGGCCGATGAGCCAGGGGCTCTCAGGACATGATTTTTTGGAAGTTGAAGGCAGAAGGGGGTGAAAGGGGTCTGTTTTTTTGGTGAGACACTGAATCCCCTCCTTCACTTGAAGTCAGGCCTCCTATGTCCCATTGCTCTGAGGAGAAGGACTTAGGGGATGAAAAGTTGGACATGAG
>NW_010246455.1:0-3550 GCF_000690775.1 Eurypyga helias
ACCATTCTGAGATTCTATGATTCTAATAACAAGCAGCAGGACCCACTACAAGACAGAACATTGAAATTGTACGTGATGGTTACTATTGCCTGGAGAATCTGGTGTGCCTATGTTCAGCTCAGGCACTCAACGTGAGTTACTGCACTTTCATCTCTAAGAAGTCAGTAGTATCTATTCTTTAATGTACTATCCCTAGAAAAAACTCTTTGGTCAAAAAGATGAGAATAATTGTTCATTATAACTCACACAGGTAACATTCAAAAAATGCAAAAAATGTTAAACATTCATTATTTTTCTTCTATTTTCCACTATTTCAGATTTATCAAGATTCCCAGCAACAAAGTATATTTTCCCTTTGAGAAGTAAGGCACAGTTTGACTCCAGAATGAGAATTTATGTTGAAAAATTACATTTATTTCCTTTCTTGTCCTCTTGAACAATAGTGTTAGCTTGGATTACACTAGACCTTGTCTCAGTGTCTGAAATAAGTCCTAATAAGTTAAGAACACAGTAGTATGTTTTTTTAAAACATACTATTATTGCTGGCATTCTGAGCTGTTTTGCAAGCTCATGCTTTAAAATCTCATGCTGCCTTAAGGCCTCTGTAAAAACAGGGTATTATTGCTGTTTGGGGGAATTAAATAGTAAACATTAAACAAACAAAAAACATACCTACTGTTTAAAGTTTCAACTGGGACCTGAAAGAATAAGCTGAAGTTTTACACTAGAGTACAACACAATGATATCTTGATTAATGTTGGCCTATGAACTGTTTGGGTAGCTTATATTCACTACTATTCAGGCCAGCTACATTCAGGCCAGCTCAGCTTTAATCTTGTTCTAACCTTGATCCTATAACTCCAAAAGCTATTTCCATTCCCTGTGTGATACCATCAGCTGTCCCAGATTCCATGTCATGTCAGCAAAATGAACACAGGATTTTCAGTTCTGCACAGCTCTGGTGTACTCTGTGTCTTGCTCCCTTCCAAGGATGCCATCAGCTAGCACAGCAGTGACTGAATGCCTGTCTGGACTGTTTAATTTAGGCAGATTTTAGTTAACTCCAGCAAGTATTTTGGTCCATGGGTGTTAAAGTGGTTTGTCATAGATCTTTACAGCTGTCTTGTTTAATGATTGTATATCTTTGACAGAAGTTACGAAGAATCACTGGAAGTTTCCAATTTTCCTCATTCCACATCTTATGGAAAAAGAATAGCTTGTGTGATATGTGGGATTTTCAACTTCTGGTTAATTTTAGAAAATTGCTATGTAAGCAAATGCCTCTGCAATGTCTCCACTGATACAAACCCATAGTGTTACTAAAATGGCTTCCATAGAAACCCAGGAGGATTATTGGACAAATTTTGGTGGTCTCCAGTTATTATTTAAGCTTAGACTGTTCACTAGATGTGCATTGTCTTTGGTTTTTTTGTTTGTTTTTGGTTGTTGGTTGGGGTTTTGGGTTTTTTTAGTCCTTAAAAATGGCATGGCAGGTGGTTTGCAAACCTAATGGCTTCGTTAAAGTGACAACAGCATTAAGCTGGCCACTAAGGATCTAATAAAGGAGTAGGCAGAGTCCATTTGCCACCTCCCACCAAGTCAAATCTTATTCAGTAGTACAGTATGTCATCAGAATCATAGAATTATGGAATATTTGAGGTTGGCAAGGATCTCTGAAGATCATCATGTCCAAGCCACCTGGCCAGAGCAGGGTTGCCTAGAGCTGGTTACCCAGAACCCTGTCCAGACAGCTTTTGAATATTACCAAGGAAGGAGACTCCACAACCTCTCTGGGAAAAAATCTGTTCCAGTGTTAGACCACTCTTATGGTAAAAAAGATTTTTCTTCTGTTGTTTTTTTTTTTTTCTTATGTTTTAATATTTTTCTAATTCATTTTACTATAAACATAATTCTGGCAAAATATTGCTTTCCCGTAAAAAAAAAAAATCTAAAAAGTAACTGCTTATGACTTACCTCGTGTACCCCAGAGGTTACAACTTGGTTTTCACACATAATGTTGCATCCCACTTCTTCACAGTTCAGAAGGCTATGAAACCACAAAAGAGCCATCACCAGTTTGGATAGGAAATTACACTATTGGTTCCTCTTCTGGTAAATAAAATTGCAGGAGAAAAGCTTATCCCATTCTCTGAGTTCTAGGAAGAACACTAAGAGTGATATGCTTAAATGGAGGTTTAAGTGAGGGTGTGGCATAGCAGCACTTATTTTCTTGATTATACTTCTTTATTAAAAGAATTTTCTTCTGTGACAAGTGTTATTTAAACCTATTTGCCTACTTTCCAAAAGGCTGTTCAGTATTAGCAGGATGTTCCAGTTCCTCCTCCTCCTCAGTGCTGTGTTAACCTTCTCTTCTCTACATTTACTCTGCAGGTAGTGACACTACAATGTGTAAAGTGTACATCTACCAAGCACCTACAAGTCTGGAATCTTAGTCTGAAACTCCAATATGCAGGAAAAGTAGCATTTCACGAGCACTGTACTTTGTGTAGGGTAAAAAGATCCTTAAGATTATGTATAGGAACAGTTGAAAGGAAGTAAGCAGTCCTCAAGACAGCACGTCAGGTTCTCATTTAGAAAGAGACTGTCTCTTAATAAATTGAATTTACAGTCTGTTTGGGAGCCACTTAGATCTCAAATATATACATAGCTAGTGTGTATATATGCATATATATACACGTGTATGCATACAAACTTTATAGACTTAAATGATTAAATAACAAATCTGAGCAAAGGATAAAATCCATTAAGGGAGCACTGAGATATTGTATTAGAGGCACGTACACATGAAAGCAACTATTAAACTCAATCTCTGGGTGCACATTTAAAATATTGCACCCTTGGACTGTGCAACTGCACCTTCTCTGAATTCAGAAGGTCCCCAGGCAGAACGAGTGTCTTACTTAAAACCCTGAGAGATGTAAATAAATAAATAATGACAGAGTGATAAGGTCAACATCATGATGGATGCCTTCTCCTCGTACATTTGAAGTTACAGTTTGCAGGCTGCTTGAAAGGCTCGTGAATACCTATTGGTTCCAGTCTGCATGGGGAGAAAGGAGGAAGATGAACAGATGGTAACATTTTAGTTTGTGGATTAAAGATAAATTTACTGCCAAAAGGGAACGACTATTGTTTAAAATGCAAAGCTTTCTACTTATTCTTCTTTAACTCCAGACTTCTGGCAGTACAAATTCTGACAATCATATTGTTCTTAAAAGTGCTCTCTTTCCAAATCTAAGGGGTTTTATTTTCACTTTTTATTGTAGCACTACAAATAAATTTGAAAAACTATCACACAGATAGAACACATAGTGCTCCATTAAGCATGGACTTCAAAGTTCAAGGACTGTCAGAAATAAAGGCCTGCCAATATTACTTACCTTTTCACTAGATCCATCAATGTCAAATGCATGAGGTTAGCACAACTGTAAACATTCACGAGACTGAAGCCAACAGATCCTCTTAATACAGGATTTTTGTGAGCATGAGAAAATTCTGTAACGTATTGTTCTGGGTTCAGCCAGGAAAG
>NW_010246456.1:0-2504 GCF_000690775.1 Eurypyga helias
AGAAAATAAAACATATGATAGAATTGTTCACTACCCACCAAGCGTTGCACAGCTAGGTCCTGAGTAGTGGGAGTCAGAGCCAGAGAGCCCAAGAGCTGGATCCTGAGAACTGGGGCCTGAGAGCAGTTGCAGCAGAGTCTGAGCAAGTCCTGCGAGCGACAGCATGATTGGGAAAACTAACAGACCCACCAACTCACTCACGAATGAGCCAGCAAAGGAGTTAGCAAAAGAGCTAACAAAGGAGTTAGCAGAAGAGTTAAGGAGCTAATAGAAGAGTTAATGAAGACAAGTAATGGCCTGAGCCCACTCCCCACTTATGTACTAAGCATGATGTAATATGGAATGAAAGACTCCTTCCGTCAGTGTGGGTCAGGTGTCTGAACTGTGTGTTCCCCCACACTGCTTGTAGCAAGAAAGTTTGGAACACAGCTGCAGTAGCAGAAGCCGGAAAACACCTTGAATTTGGTGCAAGCACTCCCCAGCACCAGCTGAAAAGACTTACTTATTTTACCTTAACTTCATACTAGCCACAGTAAAGAGAGTTAACTCTTTCCTGACTAAAACCAGCACAAAGTGGCAGGCATATCTTAGCATTCTGAACAATTTCAGACAATGATACTTTTACATCCTGCAGTGCTGAGTACTACAGTGCCTAAATGCCTTTTACAAGGTCCCCTTAAGATCAGTGCTCCAATAATGTTTCTCTATTTTTGCAGAAATCAATAGGAACCAGTGTAGACCTTACATTTCTATGCAGTAGAAAACATCTACAGATCATCTCCTCCTTTAACTATAAAAGGTAACTATACTGTTGGTGGCTGAAACTAGATTTCATTTAGCACCCTGCCACATAAGTCATGCAGAAGGAGCATGGTGCTTTTGGAATGTTTCACCTGAACTCACTGTCTAAACTGGGGAGAAATATGAACCTCCAGTGTCTTTCCAGACATGTGGTCCAGCTAGAGAGATGTACATTCTGGATACATATCAGGTAGGTGGTGCTGGTGCACCTCGGGAAACCTGGCAGGTCTTTGAGAACAGCATCCTTCCCAGTGCAAGAACAGTTAATCCTGATACACTGGAAAACAAGTAGGCCTACAAGGAGGTAGGCTTGCCTATGCAGGAAGCTCGCGACAGAGTACCAATTCAAAAAGGAGACACACAGGTAGTGGAAGTAGGAACAGGCTACAAAATAAGATCTAGAAAATAAATAAATAAATAGATTGAAAGAGAGGTAGATAGATAGGTAAGTAAGTATATAGATAGATAAATAAATAAAGGGTCTGCAGAGCATTAAAGAGAAAGCCTAATTGATAAATCTGCATGGAAAACCATGGAATACCTTTACTAGTAACAAAATTTAAGATCTTTTAAACACCCTCAGTTTCCCAGACAGACCTGATGAATCAACTGTTGCAGAGTATGTCAGCTGTATGGATTCAGTGAGTATAAGGGTCTATATTTCATTTCCCTGTGTTTCTTTTCATTTTGGGTAGTAATGATAATTAATATTTGTGAACAAGTCTTATGTAATAGAAGAGTGAGTGCAAAAAAAATTTTGGAACAGAATAGCCAAAACACTCTGTTCTGAGAACATTTTCTAAAGTATACTGCCATACCATAATGGCATCTTCATTCCTGAATTAACTTTGCAAACTTTAGACTGTTATTATCATAAATGAAGCTCTCTTCCACATGCCTCTCTGTCTCACAATGGAAGTCTTTTGATGAGGAAGGAGAACATACACTTGATCTGAATGGGAGGCCATGGGTGACAGGCTCTGCAAATGTTCTGAAATTTGTTTGACACCAAAGTTGAAAGCTTCCACTGGGAGTTAAAAAATTATATTCCTTAACTACTAAGACAAAGAAATAATGAAGATATTTTCACTGGGTAAAGGTGGAGGTTGATGGGTGATTACCAACAGAGAACACACCTAAGGAGCAAACAGAAGGGGCCAGGAGTGTATTTTGTGTACATAACTGCACAGATATGTAGAGGCAAGGGAAGATATCTGCATATACACGTACTCAAAGGTGGGAAGCATTAATGTTTTGATAAAGATTGAATTAGCTTTTGGGTGCTTATTAAGCAAGCCATCTATGTTCACAACAAAAAGCAGCATCTTGTTTTGAGACAGCAGAGAACTAGGGATTTTTGTTACAACAATGATCCTGGTTCAAACTGAAATAAGAGGTTTCATGCAGAAGTTTTTCTCATTTTGGTTTTGCTCTACCTCAGCTACACCAAGTTCACCTGAAATTCTAAACATTTCCATCTGCAAGAACAGAACTCCAAAGAGTTTTGGCTCCTGCAAGTTTTCCCTTTTTACCTTCAACTCTGCTTCCATTAATTCTGTTGTCAGAGTTGCACAAACCATTAGTCAGATTTTTCTCACTCTCTTGGGTCACATATCCTTGAGATAGGAAATCCTTTTTACCTATCCCAAACACCTGTGTATTTAAAGCAGCCTCTTCTTCTGGGTTGGGGCAATCCCAAGCAC
>NW_010246457.1:0-2391 GCF_000690775.1 Eurypyga helias
AGGAGCCTCATTCTCTTACAGGGGGAGGCAGGAGGGGAACAAGGTGTTACATCGCTGTCGGAGGTGAAGCTTTCGCAGCGGCCTTGGGTCGCCGGAGAGGACGTTCCTTGCAGTCTGTTTGCAACTGTCTACACAGAAATTCTTCTACTGCTCTCAGCTTTCTCGACTCGCTAGCCTGAATGTTTGCTGAAACTCTACACGTGACAGTGCGATTTAGAGGAAAGTCTTGCAGGCTGGAGCGCACAGAGTTGAGCTGAGGCTTTAGTACCTGGCCTGCGGCACCGAGCAGGTGGTGTAACAGTAACACGTACGAGTGATGCTGGATGGAGAACTTACTTCATTTCCTCGTTCCTGGGGCTTTGATCTACCAGCCTGTTACGTGTGTAGAACGGCTGGTGAGACGGTCACAGTGCTGCTTGGTGTTACTGCTGGTTGTTAGAAATATTTAACAGGGAATGAACCTGTGGCATTTAGAACCAGCAGCCAGCTAAAAGCTGCTCAGAAGTGCCTTCCACTAGGCTGACTCCTTTCCTGGGGAGTTGCCTGCATTTGCACATAAATGATGTCATTAGCCACTTACAATTAACATGGAAAATGTTTTTTAAATAATTTGTTAAGCAGTGCATCAGCTATCAAGCTTCTCAATAATCCATGGTTTTATAGCATAGTAGTCAAAACCTGATATAGTCGTACTCAAACTTCGTATGAGACCTTCCCTGCATGTTTTTCTGTTCACAGTTTCCAGGGGAATGTGCTCAGTAGAACACTGAGATCGTATTCACAGGTCAGCAGACCGTGAAGCATAAGTAGCGGTCTGCCCGTGCAGTGTAAGCAAGGATTTTAAGCTCATTTTAAGATGCAGCCCTGGCTGTGTGTTCACTCTGATATTTTTCTGGCCCTGCGGCTCTTCCCTATGTTTTACTTCTGTAGGCAGTCCCACAGGAATGCTTGTTGTGTTCAGCACTTGGGTGTCTTCTCTCTGTCCTTTGTGGTTTTGTCTTTGCATTCTGCTGCAATTGGTGTATCTGTGGAGTATGCCATAAAGGGAATGACCCAGGCCCACCTACTCTCTTACCAAGACGTTTCCCCATCTCTGTCTTTTTGCTCTTCCGTTCTTTTGCAGAACTGCTGGTGCCTGGGAGGTGGCACAGCAGCCTCGTGTGAAAGTGTAAGGCAAAACCTCATAGGGCAGTCCCTTCTCTGCGGAAGCATTGCGTTACTCTGAAGCTACTCCTGCTGGTCCTGGATCCGCGCACGATGGCTGTCCACGCAGAGAGTGAATTAGTAAGCAAGAAGCATGGTGAGAGTACGTACTAACGGCAGAAAAGCAGAAAGCTGAGGCAGAACTGCCCTATCGAAAACTGTGGAGAGCTCTCCAGGTAAGTAACGGTGCAGAACTGGTGCTGGTTCAGCCATTCCTGGGTTTGGGGCGCATGTGTAGTTTTAAGAGGTGCTGATGGGTCACACCTGAGTGACCTTTTCCTTCTTCATCCTTGTAGCACTGTCATTCAGCGACTAAATCCCAGGCATGGGGCCAATGAAATACAAGTCAGGCGTGTCCTCGGTGTCGCGTGGTCTGCAGTATCGCCAGTCGTTGATAAAGCGGAGCCCAGAACTGACTGTGCACGTAGTGCGGCCTCGCTGCTCATCAGCTCCGAAGAGGCCAGAAGCCAAGTCTGCAACTGAAACGGCCGTGGGTCTTCTGAGTCGGCTGACAGAAGCTGGGAGCACCCTGGGGAAAAACTCCCTGCAGAAAATCTCTGCAACGGGCAAGAGCTGGTGGGACAGATACGAGGAGTTTGTTGGCATTAACGAAGTTCGGGAGGCTCAGGGAAAAGTGACAGAGGTAGACACAGCAATCTAAAAATGATGAGTTAAGCTACACTGAGCATAAACACTGGCTGGGAAAGGGTGGGAAAGATCCCCCAGGGGGAATTATGTCCTTTTTCTCTGCTTGGACCGGCCATGCTGAGACTGTGAATGTGTTCTGCTCTCTGCGTGTTGGTAAATGCAGCTTATCCCTCAGCCTGAAACAGAGAGTCAGTGGCTTGGGTGGTTGGGGTTTTTTTGGGGGGGTGGGGAGGTGGTCGGGGTTTTCTTAATTAGTTAGTGATTTCAATCTGTCTGGTAATAAGTTGCTAACATGAATGCTCTCTCTTCTCAGGCTGAAAAAGTCTTTATGATAGCTCGAGGGATAGTACGAGAGGCTCGTGAAAATGTAGAAGCCCAACAGATCAAACTGAAGGAAATTCGGGACCGCTTGGACAGGGTCTCTCGGGACGACACCCAGTATTTGGAACTGGCCACTCTGGAGCACAGGTTGCTGCAGGTGATTTGTTGGTACTTGAGCATGGGCAGACATCCTTCCTAGTCCTGTTTTCAGTCCCCACG
>NW_010246457.1:2427-10491 GCF_000690775.1 Eurypyga helias
AGAAGTTGACGGGGCTGGAAAAGTGTGTGTTACGGGGAGAGAAGGACCTTGCTGGCGCATCCCCCTCTTCTGTCCTCAGCACCTGACACGTTCTTGTGGAGAGGGTCTGGTGGCCTTTTCTGTTTTGCAGTTGTGACTTAGTGAGTCTGCCCGACCAGAGCAGGGCGGATAAAAAATCCCACATTAAAAGGAAAACTTAGGAAAGAGCTAGCAGATATTCTTCCTTCCCATTCCTTCATCTGCACTGGGCTTTTGGCGGGGGCGTAGGAAGTGCAGACTCTGGGAGGTCATGTTACGCCTTTTCCTTCAAATCGCTGTATTTCTTGCAGGAAGAGAAGAGGTACCGAACCGCGTATTTAAATGCGGAAGAATCTGAGAGGGAAAAGTTCTCTCTCTTCTCTGCGGCCGTAAGGGAAAGCCACGAGAAAGAGCGAACAAGAGCTGAAAAGACGAAGAACTGGTCTATTATTGGTTCTGTGCTGGGAGCCATCATAGGGGTTCTTGGTTCCACCTATGTTAATCGGGTGAGGCTGCAAGAATTGAAAGTCTTGGTGCTTGAAGCACAGAAGGGCCCGATAAACTTGCAAGAAGCCATCAAGGAGCAGGCCTCCAGCCACCACTTACAGCAGAAGGATCTCAGCGACGTCATAGCAGAGCTGAAAAACGTGCTGCAAACCAGGTCACCACAGCAGGTGCAAGAAGGCGCGTTGTTAACTGGAAAAGACAGGAATGACTCCTTAAAAATAGGTTCTCTTCTAATTCCTCTAAACGAACAGCTGAACTACAGCAGGCAAGTCAGCTCACATCTAGAGAGTTTGCAGCAGCAGTGGACCAGCGTGCAGGAAAGCATAGCGCATGTGCTCTCCGAGGTGCAGGGCGTTAAACTTGCCGTTCATTCCAGCCCTACGGAAAGAGCGATGCCAAGGTCTTCAGTGGAGGGTAAGGGCCAGGCTTCTGCCATGAGAGATGTGATTTTAGAATTGTCTGACACCGAGCGGAGGCTGGAGGCACAAATCAAGAGAAATTCTCTTTATAGCACAGCGGTGACCTGCGCTGTGTTTGCTATTACCCTCCCGGTGCTCTATGTTATACTGAAAGGGAACTGATCTCTCTTGCCACGGTTTACTGGGTCAATAAAAGCAGGCTTGCGCTCTTAGGGTGCGAGTCCAGTACGGTGCGTTAGCGTTTCTCGTGATGCCTCCTCCTGCATGTTTGGACAAGCTGTCAAGACTTAGGCCACTTCCTGCTGCAGGCTGTGGGGCAGCAGTCCTCTCAGGCACTGTGGGTTTAACTCCTCAAGCAGAGGGAGTTCCGCAGTTCCCATTTCCGAGTATCCTACTGGCCCGCGGCTCTCGCCCTGGAGCTGTATTTGTGACTTTCTGTTCAAAGGATTCTTTGTGTCTGTCCTGGGTCTAAGTGCCCCATGTGTAATCCTTCCTGAGTTTTCTCCCGACTTGTTCGTAGGTGTGCAGTTGGGGCCAGGTACATAGGGAGGGTTATGCTACCGGGGTGCAGTGTGGCTGTGCGGCCAGGTGATGCATCCAAAGTAGGTTTAAGTGACTTGTGGGAGCTTTTTCCTAGGGCCGGTTTTCCTGGAGCATCCAAAAGCATCTCTGGAGCTTTAGCTTGGTTGCTGGTAGCTCCGTGTCCTTGGAGGCATACAGGCAGGGAAAAGGGTTCAGATAGAGAGATGTGTTCAGTATGATGAAGTCTGTTCTGCCGATGCAGGCCAGTTATCCTTTCCCTAGAGAGCCTCTAGCCCACCGTTCCCTGGGTGTTTTAGTCTTTTGCGTTGTGTGGCGGCTGGGAACTGAAATGCTGCTCTGCAGCAGGCGCTGCTGAGCCGCTGTGTTACGGCGTCAGCGTTGTGCGAACTACTCCAAAACAGTACTTGGAACAGTGACCCAGCCGCCTGCTTTTCCTGGAAGCATGACGCGTGGTTGATAGCAGGGAAAAGGGCTTGTCGGGACAGCTAAACGCCAGTGCCTGTGTGCGGCCCAGCACGAAGCTGTCGATGTCACTGGGGTGAGAAGTAGTTTTCTCCCTGTGAGGGTAGCAATGAGCAAAGCCGACGTGGAACTGCTGCTCTACGAGCGCTTCTCAGGAGCCTTTGCAGACAGAGGAGCAACAAGCTCTCTTAGTGCTGTAGTGCCTCTGCCTAAGCACTTTGGAAGGACACGGTTGTGTTCAGTACAGGGCCTGCTATGGGTTTGCTTTGGGGTTTTTCAAGCAGCTCTTTCTAGTTTCTTCTGCCCGGTGACCGTGTTAGGAGGGGACGTCTGCTCTGGGAAGCACCAACGTCATTTGGTACCAGCAGCTGCCATTACGACGTGGCTGAATAAAGCATCAGCCGATGGTTTACTGCTGGGAAGAAGTGCGGAGTGTGGATAGGGGCAGTACCACTGCCATTTATGTGTGGGTGATTGCAGCAAGCGTTTGTCAGGGAAGCTGTTCGAGCTGATGCCTTGAGGTTGGGATGAAAGTTCCCGGAAGCTTGGCTGCACCAAGTACTACCCATGCAGATCAGTGCAATTTTTCAAACCTGTAACAGTGCATTTTTTCATTTCACAGACATTTTTACAGGTTATACCTCTGGCAGGAGCTTGATGAAAATCAGAGGGGAGAGTGTCCTTCCAGGGGGAGGCAGAGTGCAAGTGGCTGAACTGTAGCTCCTCAGCATCGCTGAAAAGGGTGGGTTACATATACCTGAGCGTGGGTTTAAAATGCTGCGTGTTAGGCAGTGACACTTGGAAGTAGAGGCGAGGCTCGCGGGATTGTACGTGGTGGCATGGCAGCTGAGCAGAGGGCCGAGCTGCGCCTGCGTACAACAAACGCGAACAGGGAGACGAGGGTGGGTGGCTGTTCCAAAGCTGACTGCTTTCTGCCCATGGAGAGAAGGTGTGTGGGGGGTAGCTTTAGCGTTACCTAGTTACGGGAAGGAAAGTCAGTGAGAACAGTAGCGAATAAATGCGAATTTGAAATACACAGCCTGAAATTTGAGAAGAGCTGGGTGGTGCGATACGTGTCCAGATAGAAACAACTGGATCTCAGCCTTTGCAGGGAGTTGTGGAGGCTCAGGAGCAGACTCTGGGCAGTGCTGTACAGCTGGCAGAGCTTGTTACAAGGGGTTGCTGTGGCTCCTCATTTCATGCTAAATCCTCCTGTCTGGAGTGACAGCAGAATTGTTTCAATTAGGCAAAAAACCTTGTCATTAACTGCCAGTGTAATGATTAGGAGGGCAGATTTGTCTATTCCCTCAGTCCTGGGTTAATCATCGCGCCGTGCTGGCGATAATCTAGACGTGCAGTTTGGTCTGCTGTAAGTGCACCCCAGAGCCAGCAGGCGTGGTGGCCGCAAGAGCAGCAGCTGTACCACAGCCAGCTCCGGGCCGTACCCGGGAGGAGGCCTCGAGGCCGGCTGCGCGGACGACGTTCTCAACCCTTGCTGCCGTCCCGCGAGCAGCAGGCACGCGCTTGAGCAGAACCAGCTGGGCTGTGCAGAGGTGTTAGCTGTGTGCTCACGGCAGCGCAGGTATGCTGGCAGCACCGCCGGTGACTTACCAGCATGTGGTGACATCTCGGCGCATGTTTCCTGATGATTCAGCCATGGCTAATTGAGTAGTTCGTTGCCTGCACTCCTCTGGCCTTTTTTTAGGGCTGGATTTTTCAAACAAAAAGGTGTTCTGTTGCATGCCCGTGGATTGCTAACAAAGGTTGCAGTGGATGGTTAAGTTATGCTTTTGGAGTGAGGTCTCTCCCAGCTGACGCTTTCCTCAGGAATAAAATCCTGCTTGGTAAGGCCTTTCAGCACTGAAATTCTTGCTCATTCTGTGAGCAAAGTCCTCCCCGGGCAGGGTGGCTCAGCCAGTCGTGTCTCCCGAATGCTCATCAGCCAGGAGGGGTGGTGGGTGGTTGCAGTAGTTTTTGCAGGTCTCCTGAGGCCAGGGACTGACCTCAGGCACTGCGTGTAGGCCAGAGAAAGCCAGTGCTGATTCAAGTGAATTCTGCCGTCCGTCGCGGTGTGGAAGACGAGTTAAAGAGGGAATGTAGTAAGAGCAACAGGAAGTGCTTTCAAAAAGGGTGGCAGTGGCCTGAGCTTGGCCCATGCTAAGCTATTTTGAGTTTGAACTGCTCCACAAGAAACCACCAGTAACTCAAAGCAAACAGCTGGTGGCCATGGAAATAACTTGCAATGAGGTCACTGCCGCCTGGCAACAGTAGGTGCGTTTTGAAGAGGGAAGCTGCCATTCCTTCCACTCGGGAAAGGAATAGCAAGCGTTGCTTATGCATACAAGACAACAGCGATCTTGTGTGGTGTCACAACCAGGGGGTACCTACTGATCTGTTAGCACCTGAGTTTTAAATGTTCCAAGATCCTGGTCAGAAATTGCAGGTGCTCCTGTTGATTTCATATCCTGGGCTGTATCAGAAGTGTGGCCAGCAGGGTGAGGGAGGGGATCCTCCCCCTCTGCTCTGCTCTGGTGAGACCCCCTCTGGAGTGCTGCGTCCAGCTCTGGAGCCTCAACATAAGAGGGACATAAACCAGTTGGAGCGAGTCCAGAGGAGGCCACGGAGATGCTCCGAGGGCTGGAGCCCCTCTGCCATGGGGACAGGCTGGGAGAGCTGGGGTGTTCAGCCTGGAGAAGAGAAGGCTCCAGGGAGACGCTATAGCACCTTCCAGTACCTGGGAGGGGGCTACAAGGAAGCTGGGGGGGACTTTTTTCAAGTGCCTGTAGTGACAGGACAGGGGGTAATGGATTTAAATTGAAAGTGGGGAGGTTTAGATTAGATATCAGGAAGGAATTCTTCCCGCAGAGGGTGGGAGGCACAGAGAAGCTGTGGATGCCCCGTCCCTGGAAGTGTCCAGGGCCAGGCTGGATGAGGCTTGGAGCAGCCAAGGATGGATGAGGCTTGGGAGGGTGTGGAGAATTGGCTGTCCTGGTCGTCCTAGAACACAAGTTACAGCAGAGTGAGAAGGCGTGCTGAGAAAACAGCAGCTCCGTTGACTGTGGGCCACGTGGTGCCAAACACCAGGAGAGAGGCAGAGTGCAGGTGTGCACAGCTGCAGTCGGGGCCTGCAGGTATCGCCTGAGTCCCTGGTTTTCAGGTTCGAATTTGTACGGGAAACCTCGACCGGTTTTGGAATAGTGTGCGAGGAGGTCGTCACCTTTGTGCACCTCTGTCGTAAGCCTTCAGACGGCCGCAGCCTGCGCTGGCCTTCCTGTGGGTTTGCCAGGAGCAAGCTGCCCATTAAAGAGCAATCTTTAGATACTGACGTGTCATAAGCTCTCAGGAACGTCCCTGCTGTCCAGACTTGGTACAAAACCCGTGACCCAGCAACACACCATCTGTGGTGGTTCAGTGAGCCGATCGCCCAGCCCTCCACATCATGCTCTTCATGAAATCCATCCAACTCCTGCTCTTCTGTGAGCACATGTGTGGCTGGAGCCCTCACCTCTGGCACTGGGAGCTCGTTCATGGTGACACTGAGCACGTCTCGCGTAAGTGCTTAGGCCACAGAGCTCCAGGACAAAGGGACTGTCTCAAGCATCCCGAGCTTGTTTTGCTGTCTTCCGCAGAAACCCGTGGAAATGGGTGTGTGCCGAGAGTCTCTCGCTCTGCCGGGTCTGGGCGCTGGGCACTGCGCAGGCTGCGTGGTCGGCGATGCGCGTTCCCGAGCTGGTCCTTAACCATCGACAGGCTGCTGCGAGCAAGTGTCGGTGCGCGAATGAGGCCGATGACCTCTTGATGCTGTTTCTAAGTGCTCTGGCAAGCTGAAAACTTGGGCAGATTTGAAGTAGGGTAGGTGCAGTCGGCCTGCTGTTGGTCCCTGTACCGCAGCCCGAAGGGCAGTTTCTTCCCAGAAGCAGTAGACAGTGTTCAACTGTCCCTCGTGACTTTCTCAACCCCTCTCATCCCCTGCTTGGAGGGGAGGAAGAGTGGGAAGAAAATCAGAAGCCGCGTGAGCAGCTGCTAGCCTTGTGATTACCGTAATCGTTACGTAAGAAACTTAGCTACCCGACGCAGAACGCGGGCCTTCCTAGAGGAGGATCCCTTAGGGATTTAAATATACAAAACAAAGCTTCTGAACAGGGGGAAATCAAAACCCGGGTACGTTTTTCCTCGGTACGTTTGCTCTTTGTGTGATGCTGTTTTCAGCTGCGTCTTGCTTGAGAACCAGCTTTTCTCTAGTTCAAGAACCGTGACAGATTCCTGGGCAGACGGTTCCAAACTCCTCCTGAAGAGGAGTTCCCTGCGTAGGCCCGTGGGGGGTTCCCCATAGCCCTGTCGCCGGGGGCTGTAAGCACAGTAAGAGGAGTGGGAGAGGGGCACCAAACCGTCCCTCAGGTGCACAGGGGCGCTGCCTCCCTGCTGCCAGGGCAAGCTCTGCAGCCAGGTCCCTGCGCCAGCGCTGCCTGGGGCGGGAGGAGAAGGCGCTCCTTTCCGCTGCGCTCGTGGGCTTTGCGCTGCTGTCGCCCTGACGCTCGCAGACATCTTCACCAGGCGAAGGGGCTGCAGGTTGGGACTGGCTCTGGAGGAAAGGCACAAAGGGGATTAGTGTTTTGAGTCAGGAATGGGTTGGAGCAAAGGAAATTTGGGGTTTTTTTTACTGCTCCTAGTCACTAAAACTGGATTTTGGTGAAATCAATTTGAGTGCACTTAAAATGTCTCTGATCAGCGAGATGATAAAGCTCACTGAAAAGAATATCAACGAGGAGAGCGATGCAGCGGGTAGGGTGTGTAATTGGAAGGTTTTGTCCACCTGGGGAGAGGAGCAAGGAAGGAATTGCCTCCTCACGAGAGGCCTCAGGGGCCCCGCGCACCCTGGGCCCCAAGGACTCCACAGCATAACGCAGTGCCAAGGAGCAAAGGTCCAGAGAGGCAGCCGGCATGTGCCTCCAACATAATCCTTCCTTTGGGGGACTGTGATCGTGCTGCCGGATCCTGGGGACTGTTTGGCAGCGCTGACCGCTCAGGCGTAGTTTTTCCTTCATAAAATAGTCGCTTTTTGGGGTGGGGGTGGAGAGTGAGAGGCTGATGAATGGTAACAAAGAGTAGATGTTTAAGGACGCTTCTGGACGTGGGCCTTGTACCAGCTACGTTCCTCTGAAATGTCAGAAATGCACGTGGGAGGGAAGCCTGATTCAGACTTTCAGAGCAGCATTGTGTCTTGAGCAGCGATCTGTAGCTGCATCCAGCCAAAAGGAACAGCGACAGGCACCCCCGGCACACACCGAATTCCGTACTTTGCACCAGCCAAGGCCAGTGGCTGTTCCTCTTCCCCAGAGCTGGCTTTAACCTGCAGCTCCTGTATTGCCTCTGCACGTCCTCGGGTGCGTCGTCTTTTTCCACAGGGCGTTTGGGGCTGGGTGGTGAAGGCATAACTTCATCTTTTGTCTGGGGTTTCCAAGCGTCTGGCAGTCGGCTGAGCGGGCACACGGCCCTGGGGAGGGTGGCTGGGTGCTGTAGGCACAGTCGGTCACTGCGTGCGTAGCAAGTCGGCTCTTAGGCTAACCACATGTTGCTGATCAACGACGCGACAGAGCCCGGCACATCTGGGAGAGCCCAGGACATCTGGGGAACACAGAGGTTGCAGTGTGAGCGAGAAAAATGGGAGCATTAATTCTGCCCCTCCGCAGAGGTGGTACTGACAGAACTCACCCCTAATTCAGCGAGAGGGTTTTATGCACTCGGTTCTTGGGGGCAAGAAATGCCCGTCTGCCACAGAGAGCACCAGCCTCTGCTTGTCTCGTGGCTGGAGCCTCCCGCTTGACGGCAATAAAAATCCCCAGACCAGCAGTCGGGTTATGTTACACGTTCGGGCGCTTCTGCTTTACGCTGCTTTCGTCTCCACCGCCGTTCGGCTGGAACGGTATCTCCTCCCCTGCTTTGGAACGACAGGTAACTACGCGCTGGTCCCATTCTTGACTCTTGCTCATGTCCTGGTTCCCACATCCTCTGCAAAAGGGAACGGCGCTGTATCCCGCCTGCCCGGTGCTGTTCGCGCAGGATGATTCCTAAAAACGTAGAAACTGGTGTCGCCGTCAGACTTCGCTCCCTGTGC
>NW_010246458.1:0-1125 GCF_000690775.1 Eurypyga helias
AAAGGTCATCTAGTCCAACCCTGCCTGCAATGGAGGTCAACATGCCCTGAGGTGGTCAATCCCTGAGTGGCATGGCGTGTGGGAGGATTTGGGCAGATGCCTGAAGTGGTTATCACCTCTGATAGCCTGGGATTTTATGCCTGGACAGGTATATAATCCCATTGAATTGGTACGCCGCTTGACAGAAGGGTGCCTTGCCTATCCCAATGAGACCCAGTATCTCCTAACACTGTATTAGGGCATGGCCTGTGCCTATTGAGCCTCTGTTCAGCACCATCAGAGGAGCACGGGCAGGAGGTCCTCTACATCTGAGGACACAATGGTTGAGACAGGGATCCAAACCCCAACTACAGTAATTGCCCCTACAGTCAAAAAGAAACACTGGATGTGGAGGTTGACAGGACCATAGTGTTGAGTAGTAAGGGAGGAGGAGGAAGAGGAGGAAGAGGAAGAAGGGTCTGCTCAGGAAGCTGGCTCTTCAACAAAGGAACAGGAGGAGGAAGTGACAGACTTCACCCAAGAGGCAGAAACCACATGGTCCCTAACCCTGAGTGAACTTTGAGATCTGCGGAAAGATTACAGCCTTCACTACCAGCCCAGCAGCTGGTATCCCTAGGTAGGGTCTGGAGAATTGACAAAGAAATCAGAAGAGGGGCAACAATTCTCAGCCTCTGGAGGGGGCTCCTGTCAAGTGTGAAGGTGAGATATCCATCCCCTCAAGGATGATCTTGTAAATTACCAAGGGAGGTGGACCATTAATGAGGATTAATTTATGCATTTTTCATGGCATTATTATGCATTAATAATGCATTCATATGCATTATTAATGGCACAGTCCATGATTACCTCCAAGATTCCTGGGCAACTGCGATTCCCTCTGCGGGATCACTGTGTGATCAGGGCAACCCACTTACTCCATGTAGCATCAGTGGCATGATGAGTAGAAGATACTCTACCTTTGAACATCCAGCCCAGCATGGGTAGTCGAGGTGCCAGGAGGAGCTGTGCTTCAGTTCAAACCTCTTCTGAGGCAGATTGAACTCCCTCATAATCTGCCAGTGTTTCTTTTTCGGTTGGAGTGTAGCGGAACTCAAGATCCTATGTATCCCCGGCTCCAAAATCCTA
>NW_010246459.1:0-11223 GCF_000690775.1 Eurypyga helias
ACTCAAACCATTCTGTGATTCTAATAGACAGATCATCACTGACATTCTCCTATTCTCAGCATATGTTGATCTGTTGTTTTCCTCCCTGCTTTCTGCACGCCATAGTTGCAAGAGCAAGCAGAGTGTCAGTACCTATTCTGACCAAGTTTTCATTATGAATTATAGCCTAGGTATCAAAGTAGACCTTGCAAATAGCACCTTACCCCTTTAGAGACAGCCTGTGGCTCACCACAACCCCACCATCTCCATACAGGCTAACAGTTAGTAGTTATTTTTTGAACCCACCCTCAAACAGTAACTCACCTAATCTCTATCCCCAAAGTGACGTCAAAGGAAAGTCTGAGAAGGCAGCAGCACAGAACTTTCCAAGTCTGCCGAGGCAAGAAAAACATTACTTTTTTTCATTATTGGTGTTGTGGTTTGTATAATCCTCTATTGTCTTGTCATCCACTCTAAGTAGGAATTATACTTGTAGCCTTGGAATATATTCACAATAAATCACTTTATATAGTTAATTCACTGCCTCAGCTCCACTTGATGCAAAGCTGATTATTGCCACATATTCTTTTCACTATGAATATTATCCGGTAAATCAGGGACTCACTCATCTGTATTCCACATCCTCCAACCAGCCCCCTCTTGAGTAAAGAGTTGAGGCCACCTACCCCAGCATGCCATGTTTCTCCTTCATCTGAGCAGAAGGCCAAGAAGTTGTTTGCTATAGATTTCTCATTTTCCAAAACGGATATTTTAATCTGATTTGAACTGAACATAACTCGGCACTTCAGAATCTTTCTAACATTTTTGTGTCAGACCTCAGTTGAGTGATTCTAGGACACCCATCTTCAGTAAATTCTTCATATATGAAATTTTCTCCCTGCCAGAAACGGCTGAGAGTACAGCAGAAATTAAAGATGTAGAAAGAAAAAACAATGCACCCATCACCCTGTATCCCTGTTCTCTAGGCAAGGAATTTGTCCCATTTTTGCTCCTTGGGTTTGGAGGTGCACAAATCTCATGAGGCTAGATCAAGGTTAAAGTGCTTTAAAATGCAGCAAAGGAGAATTCAGCTGGGCATATTGAAGCACAAGCAGCAATCTTAAGGTTGTTCATAGTCACAGCACACCAAACTCTTGAAATTCTTTTTTGGTCACAGCAATCAAGAATGTTACCAGTATCTCTGAAACTGAACACTTAAAGCATAACAATTCTGCTTTTCTGCTACATTGTAGGAAATAAGCATATGAATCCAAATGTGGCAGGCCAAATATGTAGGAAACTTGCTGTACGTTTTCAACACGGCTCAGTATTTGTATTGTTTATCGTGCAATTCCCTTCCAGAGGAGAGGCAAAGCTACAAACATCTCTGAAAGCATCAGTTCATGTCACAAATCATCTATAAAGTGGCATGGATTAAAAAATGGGCAGTTGTGTCTTGATGACTGGAATATTTTTCTAATATCCCTGCCTTTTTTCCTACATTAGACATTTGAAAATAATTGGAAGAAGTGGAAGACAAGATGAGGATAACAGAAAGAGGTTGCAGATAATCCAGATTGGGACATATACCATTAACTCCTAGAAAATCTTTCACAACACTGCAGTTGAGCATCTAATATGCCTTTGAAAAGTAATGCAAGTTGTAATGAAATTCATGGCTCTTGCTTCAGCACCCAGAACTACCCCGTACCCATCATTATCGCAAGCGTGGGTAGCAATGACAAAGAGCACTGCAGCTTTTCTTCCTTAAACAGTGTTGAGGGTGAGGCCTAGGCTTGTGAGATTAAAAGAAATCAGGAATTACAACCCAGGACCAGTTTCTGGGTGATCTATATGTAGTGTATACTCTACAGCAGGTAAACCAATTGAGATGCTTCATTAAAAACAATATGAACAGTATCTGAAAATAGTCCATGAAAAAAAATGGCCCATCAGCACACACACACTCCAAAGAAAACTAAGAATCTCACTTTGGTATTACTTACAGAGAGATTTTGATTAGAATTCCCTGAGGATAATTATTTTCCTGAAGAGCAAGCATAGATAACTGTAAAATATGAGTCATAATTTTAGCAAGAGCTCAGAATGATCCATGTTTTACAAATTCATTTAAAAAAACCCCCACAGTTGAGAGACAGAAGTAAACCCATCTTCATACCTTCCTGTGCAGAATAACATGGCCAGAGCAGGCTAAGGTGTGGGCTTTGGTTGCGGAGCTGTAGATAAGGTGTGCAAGATGGCACAGTGGGCTGTCTTGCCCTTTTTGGCAAATCCTTGGGAATATTTCCGCCCATTCGGAGCGTGCTGCGCAGCTGCTCAGGTATCATCAGGAAGTCGCTCCTGAGTTGCAAATGGAGCAAGCTGAAAGGAGTTAATGCCCGCAGAAAGTAAGGACCAGCTGTTGTTGAATGTTAAGCTGGCAAAGGACCACTTGTCCTGTGCCTCAGGTCACCTCAGGAAGCGATGGAAAGCATGCCTTGAGCCGCTGCTCTGTTACAAACCCAGGCCACGTCTCTCAGGCCCTGAGGATTGGTGCCGTGCCAGGGTGGCCTATTCCTCTGCCGTTGGCAGAGCACTGCCCATGGATCACGCTGCTGCCGCTCAGCCCAAAATTACTCTTCTGTTTCTTAATAACGCTATTTAGGCAGCACTAAAACAGGCAGCAGTATTGCTTGTGCTGAGGTGGTAAATCTGCCTAGATATCAATATTTGGAGAACAGAACAAGCAAACAAACAAACAAAAGGCCAAGAAAAGAAAGAACACTGCTGTATTTCAGTCTCAGGCGCTGAGAATCTGAATCAGTCTGGTTGTCAGACATGAAAAACTACTGCTGCTCTCATTTCAAGAGAGTGGTATATGCCATCCTCCAAGAGAGTTTTGGATCACCTGCCTCTTCCAAAGGCAGAGTGCTGCCTTTTAAGTTTCCCATTTTCACCCGTTTTGGCTTGAGGAAAATAAAGGTGACATTTAGTGAGGGGAACAGTTTGCTGAACTACAACAGAACACTTTAAAAATCAAAACCTGATCGCACTGCAGAATCTCCCAGGTTTAGTCACTGAATAATTTTAACCTAATCAAAGACCAGCAATGGTACTCACAGTTCCCTCTGCTGTTAAGTGTCAGGTTGTGTGAGATTCAGTATGCTTTGGGCACTGTAAAACTCTTGATGAGAGGCCAAAAAAAGGATCACACTGAGCCATGCCCATGGTCTGCCCAGTCCACTCTTCTGTCTCCCAGAGCAGATGTAGGCAGTTACACGGGGACAAATGTGCACGATTCTGCTTCCTCAACTCATTTCAGCTCAGGGAATTGCCCGAGTCTAGATTCTTTCAGGTATCCATCTCTTTCCTTACTGCCTCCAATTTCCTAAGACTCATTTATGGAAAAGACTCACTAGCCACATGACAAGCCAAATCCTTTCCTCTACCTAATCCAAACATCTTTTTTAATTTAATTTTTTTTTAATTATTCATTATTTAAGAAAAGGTTTTGGGGTTGTTGGGTTTTTTTTTTTTTCATTTTAAAGAACTTACTTGTTTGGGGGGTTGTTTCTTATGAATAGGATTAAAGAGATTTGTGAAAGGTTGTTAAGATCACAGAAGGTCAATCTCTACCAAAGCACTAAATTTTCTTCTCCACTGCATCTCGCATCCTTTCCTTCTGTGCACAGGTTTTGAATACCGAAAGAAAGCAGAAAGTTACTGCACAGTAGACATTCACCACTGTAGAGGCAGATACTTTGTGATATAATCTCAGCATTTTAAAAAATAAATTTGCCTGCAATAAGCAGGAGTTCAGGTCTTTGCAATAAGTGAGCTTTTCCACACAGACACCTTCCTGTCAGGCACACAAACAGAACAGGCACTGTAAAACCAGTGTAGTAAAGGGTAGTAAGTAGTAAAAAGTAGTAAAAGGTAAAGGCAGCTTTGAATCATTAAAACCTGTAGCCACTCACGAAAAAAACCTACTCTTAAAAATATTTTAGAACGGTCCCATTTGGTGCAATCGGAGGGATATTGGGCCCGGAATCCCATGCCCCCCTTGGCACTGCCCCTCAAATGCTGCTCCCCAGCCCAGAGAGCTGCATTTCAGCCCCGCTCCGGGAGAGGCTGAGGGTTGGGTGCGTTTGCAACCCGCCAGCAGCTCTTCTGAGACACGGACCAACCTGCGCTCTCCCAGCGGCACCGTCAAGGGTGACTTCAGCTCAGGGCACACGCAGTGCTTGGTCACTGCTGGAGGCCTTCGCTCAGATGGAGGACGTGCACAGAAACACTCCGCTAGCAAAAACCCAGGTCAGCGGTTTGGGGAGGTACATACCTGCATGGTGTCAGCGTGACATGTCACACGATCTTGCTAACCTGTGTCTTCATTGTATTTTTGCGAGTCAGTGTCACGAGGGGTCTTTACCCTGAAGCAGGGGTGAGCATATGCATGAATCTGTCACAAGGGACGTTACTTTTCTGTAGGGGAAACAAATTACCCGGAGACCAAATGCGGATACGATAATCTGCTTTGACACAAGGGATTTACTTTGTCCCACTCAAACACATTTGCCCATTTACATTTTAAAAATTGTGGCCTTCAAAATGTTATCGCAGCACTGCAGGAATCTTTCACCTTGGCAGACAGTGAGGCTTCTCATACATTAAATGAATGGCTTAGTGGGTTTATTGTGCTAAGCGAAACTAAGCACTTAACTCATTAATTCATCTCCACTACTTGCATTAAGGAAGACCTGCTATTTTAGATGAGGCATACCTCTTTTTTTTTTTTTCCCCCTCAAGCATTCGCACAATCTCATCTTCACCCAAAGCTTGTCAGTCATAGCTAGCACAGGTCCAGAAGCCAGAGTGGGTTTTTTCCAATGTTGCCAGAATTTTCATTAATTTCTTCACGTTTGAAGAGCTTCCGTTTGGCACAGGCTCTGAAAGACAATTACCACGAGTACACATAAGATTGCTATGTTGATCAAGATATCTTAGCCACACTCGTAACGTTTTAGTACGCCTTAAAGCAAAGTCTTGTTTACTGAAACAAGCTACACAATTAATTTGTCAAGAAACGTGGATCGGCACAACTGGTTTAACCTTTCTGAATGTCTGCTAGCTCAGAGTAGTTCCGAGTTCCTCGAGAAGTAAATCAGACATACACAGCCCCACTGCAATACTTCCTGCGGTACCTACGCCGGTGGGGGAGCTGGTGCTATTGGCCTCTTTACAGACATATGCAAGCCTCTTGCTCCGCGCAGAGCAGAACTGTAGGAGTTTTGTGTTTCACTGAGAGGGGAGGAGACAGTGTTAGGAATGTGAGGATGGAACAAAATGCTGTAGGCTTGCAAAAAATGACCTCATGTTTCCATTATAGGACAGCATCAAAACACGTAGACAAAGATCTTGGAAATATAGAAGAAAACAAAAAACTAGAAGAAAACAATCATAAATCTGAAACTTAAGAGAAAAAGTGTCAGTCATCGCTCCAGGTAAGCGTTTCGTACGGCAGTGTTCTGCATCTCTTTGTCCACTGTTTCTCCTGAGGGATCCCAGTGGTAGCTTGGAGTCTGTTACTCCCCCCTCGGAGGAGCGGAGTGATTCTGAGTGGTGCAGCATTAGGGCAGACAGACTCGAGCCCCTGGGGCCAGCAAAGGACTCAGACCTGCATACGTGCTTACTGAAGACATGCACAAGCCTGGAAGGACATAACGTAGCACTTGGCTTTACTTTTTTTGACTTGGGGCAATGAAAATACAAATTTGTATGATTTATCAGTGTGGTATATACGTATTTCTATGAAAAGTATGTTTATGGTTTAGGAGGTTTTGAGTTATGTCTTGAAATGTTCACGGGAACCTTCTTCCCTTACCGAAAGCCACAGTTCCCAGGTCAGCTTTGTTTGGCATCACTGCAAAAGGCACGAAACTTGCCTTAGAACAAAACCATTCCTTTACCCACGACGTCACATACTTACACCATTATCGATTTTAGCCTGGGAAGAGGCACTGTATATTAAGTTAGTAACGGGTATGAAAGGTTCCCCAACTGGGGTCTGCATACAAATAAGTGGTAGATGCAGTTCTGCTAGGAATTACAGCAGCACTACAAAGCTCCAACAGCACCACCCTGTGTCCACATATATATACACCACTGCTGCAGCGCTCTTCCTATTACCCAAAGTAGGGGGGTAGCCCATTTTTCTGGCCAACTAAGGCCATCTTAACCTAAAGCTGTGGTAGCACAAGAGTGCAGAAAACAGCTAACCATATAGAGACTTCTTGAGTCAGTCATCATCTGTTCCTGCAAATGAGAGTCGTACGTCTTCAGTGGTGCTGCGTTGGGAGTTCCTCAAACGGGGAGCTGTAGGCGGCCCTGATTTTCAGTGATCTTCAGTAAACAGCATTGGATACCTACTTGAGGTAGCAGGGTTTAAAGCATACAGTGGAATTATGACATCTCCAATTTGGATAAAGTTTCTAGTTTAAATAGAGATGCCTCTCCTCATTAATAATTTCAAAATGTTAGTGTTGTCTGAAATTTTTAAAGGACACAAGGCACTATTTTTGCACTAAATATTCAGAATTCACTGAATATAGAGTGATCATATAGTATATAAAGAGACGAAACATTGCTCAAAGCACTTTGCTAGCGATGCCACTGATTTACTAGTTTGGAAAAGAGAATTTAGGAATACCAAAATGGTGCCCTATTAATGATTTAAGAGTGAAATCTAGGTAAATTTGGGTTTTGAGAAAGTTGCAGTGTAAATACCCAGCATTTCTACTGCTGTTTTATGGGGAAATCATGTAATGTTTCTGGTTAGGGCTCGGTTCGTATAATTTTTTCCTGGGCCTGGTACTTTCTGCAGCTTTGCAATATTGAGCTGACGTTAGCTGGGGGTATGTATTGAACATGGGAGTTCAGGTACATCATGTGCCTTCCCTGCAATCTTTTACTCTAATTATTTTATTTCTTCAGATCAGTAGATCTACATAAATGAAACGGTCATAAATCCATTACTTACCAGAAAAGTGTACTAGATTTACCGGGAACAATTTTGCAACAGCTTTTCTTATGATGAAAAGGCATTCTCATCATTGCACGACAGAAGGGTTCATGTAGCTGTTTATTTTAAGGTTAGATACTGAGTAGTTATGTTGGTTGACATATTTTAAAATGTTTAACTGGCTTTATCTTTCATGTTTTCAGAGAATACATGTAGACCAATTGAAGCATGAACGTGGATTGTATTTAAACATATACAAAGAATTGACAGCTATTCATGGTTCAAGTATTAAACCGATCATACTACCAAGTTTTCAAAGGATTTTAGACACAGTTATCTCAAGCTAAAAAAAAAAAAAAAAAAACCCCACAAACTAATTTTGGCAACAGCCATGATAATAGGTCACCATGTTGTGTTCTGTTTGAAATATTTTTTATGTAAATGTCTGCACTGAAGATTTCTTTTTGTTTGCCTTTATGTAAATTTTTTACGTAGCTATTTTTATACACTGTAAGGCTTTGTTCTGGGAGTTGCTGTTAATCTGATGTATAGTGTAATGGTTTTATTTCAGTTGTTTTTATGACGCCCTTTGAGCAGGTACACGTCTAATTCTGGTTGCTATCGGTGAAGCCTCTGCTTTGTAGCAAGTACCTAGAGCGTAAGATTGTCTTAAAGGAACACGTCAGACTCCTTTTTCATTCTTTAAAATCACAGCAAGGAGGGAGGGTGACAGCTGTGACAAGAATCAACTAAATTATTAAGAAAATTGAACATTTAAAAAACCACGCAAAGCCGAACGGCCGGAGAGGGAATAAAGGGTTCCCACGGAGAAGGCTAAGTGTTGAGCAAGGGACAGAGTGAAAGGTTCCTGGCCTACGTACAGACGGTGGCTAACAATCCTTGTCTTCTAGAGCAAGCCACGCGTGTTACTGATCCGTTATCAGCCGTCTTTCATGTTAGAGTTAGCATAAGGAACTGGAATTCTAGGTTGATTTTGATTCCTTTATGTTATCCGCTGCCTTAAAGTACTGTACCTTTTCTTCAGTTCAAAAAGATACCAGTCAGAAGTGGAAATTTTTTTTAAAAAAGTGGTCATATCAAAGCTGCATTTTTTTTTCTCCACAAAAATAGAATATATATATTTTTTGTGTGTTTTTGTTAACTATGCTACAGATATTGAATGCACCTTGAGATAATTTTAGTGTTTTTAACTGGTACCTAATTTATCAAACAGTACATATAATTGTAACAATGAAATGTCTTATGTATCTTTAGTTACATTCAAGTTTGTAACTTTATAAACATGTTTTATGCTTGAGGGAATTTTTAGAATGGTACTGATAAGAAAACGCTTCAGGGTAAATGGCCAACAGAAAGTTGTACGTAAGGGAGAGAAGTTTCATCTTAGGTGGAAGGTTGGTTTCTGCAAGAAGGTAACAGGCAGCTTTGATGGAGAGGAACAGTAGAGTAAGCAGAACGTCAGGTCTCCATTTACAAATATCCAGGGAAAAAGTAAGTTTTTATAGACTGGTAGGCATAAAAAAAAGAATAAATAAGTAAATAAATAAATAAATGAAAAAGATGGACGATAGGAAATGTATTTTGCCACTTTTGCATTATTTAGGGGGAAGAAAACACTGTTACTTGTAAATTTGTAAAATGTTAAATGTCTGGGCAGTAGTGACTGATGTCTTAATAAAAGCTTCCTGTAGTGCATTGGCATGGATTAAATACATAAGATGTCCTATAAACTCTATGCTGTATAAAATAGTAGAGGGAAATCCTGTTATATGCCTCTATACCTTGATTTGTTACTGGTTTATTTGGCAAAAAGAATTAAAAAAAACTATAATCTTGGTCAATATTTAAACCAAAGTAAAATGGGGGAAAAAACCAAAGTAATTTGTTTTGCATGGCTAAGCCATTCTGTTATCTCTGTAAATATTGTGATTTTTTTCTTTTTAGAATTTTGTTAAAAAAATTCTAAAATTTTTAAACACCTGTTTTTCCAAAATAAAACGTGAACACACAAAAAAAAAGGTTACTTTATATACAAATATATCTTTTTCTTTTGGTGCGAGAACACTGCCAAGCGAAACACATTTTTTTAACAAACGCCAACCCCGTGCAGCGGGCGTGGCTCTGAACAGGAAGAGTTGTACCGGAGTGCTGCGAAGGCGCGTGCAGACGTCGCCCGTCTTCGCTTATGACACTACAAATAGCTCCTAGGTACCGAGAAGAAACCTCCAAAGATC
This sequence comes from Eurypyga helias, assembly GCF_000690775.1. Lineage (NCBI taxonomy): Eukaryota > Metazoa > Chordata > Aves > Eurypygiformes > Eurypygidae > Eurypyga > Eurypyga helias. The sequence goes on from NW_010246459.1 coordinate 9,253, forward strand.
ATAAAAGGAAAGCATAGGGAAGGGCTGGAAATTTTCATACCACACTCTGGCGAGTTCAGGGGAGAGGAGAGAAGAAAACCAACAAGTCCTTCGACTTCCACAGCTACGGAAAAGGAGTAAAACCAGCTCCTCGCCCTCTGGGATTCTGCTAGGTCTCTATGCACTTTAAACCGTCAGTCCGAGGAGCCGGGCTTTCGCTGCTCCGAGTTCACTGTAGGCACGTTTCGAGAACCAAGAGCGCAAAAGAGTTAATGTTTCTATCCATGCCTAAACAACAATAAAACTGAAGTATGTCTTCACTCCCTTGTCTGAAATCTCCATTTACCAGAGCACGTGCGAGCGTCCTGGTTTAGCTCCGAGTCAGCCACCACGTTCCGCGCTATCCCGACTAAAACCACACCCCGAGGGAGGGCACTCACCTAACGCCCCCGAGTTCCCAACTCCGCTCCTGCAAGTGTCCTTCCATGGAATCTGGCTGGGATGGAAAGCCCCACGAAGCCCTGGGGGGCTCAGCCTGGGGGTGTGGGCCTTCCCGTAGGCCAGTGGCTCAGGACCTAGAGAGCGTAAGCGCTCGCTCGGAGAAGGGCACGTGCCCGGGTCACGCGTGGAACCCTCCACAAGTTCATTGTGCAGGTCTCTGCTTGCGACCTGGTTAAAAAAAAAACACCCCAGCAATGAATCTTATAGATCTGGTTTTGTACACCGCATTGGTTTACTGCAGACGAGGAGGGAAAAACCCGGTCCCTGCTCACAAACAGTTTAAAAGCACGACAGGGGGAGCGGGTAGAACAAGCGACCCACCCCTGAGCGCCTGCATGTTATCCGTGACTTGCCAACGCCAAGCCAGCACTGCAGGTGGCTTAGGCAGCATGTTACGCCTTTTCCTGGACAGGGAGTTTTCATTCTGTCCTGCTTTGAAATACATACGTGAACAAAGTAACTGCGCATTGTCTATCGATTATTGCTTGAACAGTATGAGATACTAACGTTTTAGCCCTGTTGGTACCAGGCCATAGAGACAGACAAAAAAAAGAATAAATGTGAATTTGTCGTCTTTTTTTTTTTTTTTTTAAGACTGATTTCTTTAGGGAACATCTGATATTTACCTAATATCCTCAGCTGCTGGCTGTTGCAGTTTAATCCGATATATTTAGTGCCACACGTAGCGGGATCCTTTCTGTTGACCTCATGCTTAGAGAGCCCTATGCGTGCAATCACCCCAGCTAAGATCACGGAGCGAACACAGGCAGTACACAACCTCTCCTACTTCCATGTGCCTCCCAGCCCCTGAAGGGCTCCCACGCTCCTGGAGCGGGGTCGCATCCTCAATCCGGCATCGTTCAGCGCCGAGCCAGGGCTGACTTCAGCCTTCCTGCGCAGTGGTCCGGCAGGCGGCCCGCATGCCGCCTTCCTAGAGCGGGAGGGGAGGGAGGGAGGTAGACAGGCTGCAAACAGACCCAGCAACCCACCACACACACTGCAGCTGCGTGTGCCCCCTGCGTAATGCCCCGCACGCTTTTAATAACAACTTGCTGCATTTCAAATGATCAGAGAATCTGAAACGAGGCTTATTACTCATTATCAAATTATGTCAGAGTCAATTTTTTAAGTAAGACCAACTTCATCCACTCGCAATTCTTTAAATGCCCTGTAATTCGTGCATTTTTCTCATTTACATTCTAAATAGAGACACGTATTCTGTTAGCAGCCAGGCTTTGGCTTTGATGTAGTAATGAATTTCAGCTCAAAAAGGTGGAGCCTGACAAATGAAATTTCATTCCTTAGCAAGAACGCAGTAAGGTACCTCTCTCGTCACACGCCCTCCCCAAATGTTCTCCCTGGCCTCGTGTGACTCAGCCAAGGCTTACACAGCCCTCTGTTCCCTGTCGCAGCACTCTCTTCCGCACTCCCGGTTGTGTGTAGGCGGATTCTCTGCTGCCCTCACCAGCGCCTCTTAGTTTAGAGGACATC
>NW_010246460.1:0-1245 GCF_000690775.1 Eurypyga helias
TGCCATCATCCATGTCACTAACAGACATACTCTGCAGTAACAGTTTTTGCTGTCTATCTGTCTACCTGGCTATTCATTATTAAAAGCAATTATCTTGCTCGCTTTTATAAATTTCAACAGTAACAATATTTTGCTTTACAACACTTGTTTTGTTTCCATTAGTAAGAGTGAAGTTTACCCATTTTCAAGAGCAAGGAGGAGAGTAGGACACACAGCAGCCTGTAGATGAACACCACAGCAAATCTATGGTTTATACCCTTGAAAGGTCAGTACTACATGTTTGATGTGGACTACGCAAGATTTAGCCAAATGATAGGGGCCACATTATTGGGCAGATTTCTGCAATTCTAAGTCCACATATTCTGCTACTTTGCTCATTTGCAAACATCTGTAGCAGAACACGCTGATCTTCCATTAAAAAAAAACAACACACACACACAAATGGAGTCAGTTCCATTTGTTTTCCATATATGGGAAGAAATGTCTCTAAACAAATTTAATTCTTGACTCTAAGTGGGACTGAAGATGCTTTTCAGATAAGAAGTGGTAAAATAAAATCGCAAGAGATCACAGAAAATGATGTTGTTATTCCCTTCCTGCAGCATTCATCTAATTTTATGTTTTGCATTGGGGCAGTTTGGCCTTCTCATAAGACCAAAGACAGCAGACAAACAGCAGTTGAGCAGTGGTTAGACTGCACTCATGTAACCCAACAATCATAATTCAAGGGAGAAAATTATTTCCTGTCAGAAATATAGACTGAAACTGCCAAGAAAATCTCTCCAAAGCTACAAACTTATCACCATTCACCCATTAGACTTCTGATGAGGAGAAAAATCAAAATTGCACCACTTAGTAAACCAAGGATGGAATATCACGCAGAGAGGAAGAAAAGAAGACGTAGCCATGAAGTCAGCTGAGTTCTACTAAATACTTTGTTTTGAAATCACATTTCTAAAAAATCAGAGAAATAGGTAAAAATACAGTTGCATTTACAGCTTACCCACTGTGACATTTTTTCCAGACAACTGGCAAGTTTTTGTATTAGCTATGAAGCCATGTCTTAACAACCTTGTGGATTTGCTTGTCTCTCCATCCTCAGTGTCAGAAGTACCATGTGTCATGAACAGCATGTTGGCTTTAGGGCACTGCATAGGGTGTGAACCTGAGGAGGGCACCAACCTTGGAGCGAGTGCCAGGATAGCTATTCATAGAATCCTCTGGTGTCATCGGCAAACTTGCTGA
>NW_010246461.1:0-1736 GCF_000690775.1 Eurypyga helias
CTGCGTGGGCTGCATCTGCTGCGCCGCCGGTGAAACCTGGAGGGGAAGGAGAGGGTTGGCAGGGGGTGGCGAGGGGCGTGAGTTACAGAGGGGGATGCTGAAACGGGGGGGGAATCTCACACGCTCGTCCCCTGGCGAGGGCTGCAGCAGGCGCAAGTCGAAAGGCTGCGCCAGATGCCACTGAAATTAGCTGCTGGCAGATCCTTGCCATGGTCAAGGGGGAGATTTTCTTTTTTTAAATGATCCTCTGACTATTAGCAGGGAAAATATTTTTCCCCTTACAGTTATTAAAAACATTTCACTCAGGTACTCTCTCTGCCACCACCTATTTCAGACCTGAAATGTCAAGTTTCTCTCAGCAACTGTTTTAACCAAAGCAGAAGACTGGAGGGGCCTTATTTCTGTCTCTTTTTTCCCTTGGTGGTTTTTTTTTTTTTACATTTTTAATTGCCTCCAAAATTTTAGGACACTTCTATTCATAGGCTCCCACATCTCCATCTCACGCTTTACCACCTCTGGAGACAGGAGCTGCAGCACTCTTTGCAACTAAGTGGAGCTGGGAAGCCGTGGGCTGGGAGCACACAAGGCCAGAAGACCTCAGTGCCCCTCAGCTGGGAGCAAAAGAAAGGATTTAGGTACCTGAACTCAAACTTGCATTTTGATATCCCTGCACTGAGTGGAGATGGGATATTCCACTTTTCAGGCATTTTCACCTGATGCCATAGTCCTTTTTATTCAGCAGCCTGGCCTTGACAGTAGAGGCACACCACATCCAGCCCCGCTGCTATGGAACTATGGAAAAATAGGTATTTATGCTTTTTCGAGTGCAGAAGAACACTGATCCCGCTCCCGCGAGTTGTGGTCTGTGCCATTAGAGAAAAGGCATGTGGTGGAGGCAGCCCCACATAGTCTGTGCTCCGACCCCAGGACGGATGAAACACAAGCCCACGTCCACACCAGGAACCAGTATCAGACTTAACGTTCAGCTGCCTGGGAATAGCCAGCTCTTGGACTGCTTTCCTGCCTCTCCATGGCACCCAGGCCACGGGGCTGTGAACTGTGCTCAGGGCTCGGGAGCCCGACCCACAGGTCCCATTGCTTGTGCTCAGCAGGAGCCGCTGTTCCCGTTGCTGCCGCTGCGCCAGCACGGTCTGGAACAGTCTGGAAACCTGAATTGTTGACTCAAAATTAACCCTCTTGTCCTGGCAAAGGCCCAAACCTCCAAGGTGCTTCCTTTTGACTCCGGGGAGTGGACGTACCCCGGGCGCTTTGTCAGACCGAGCCCTGAATTTCAATTGCGGCAATTAACGTGTGTTTGCCTAACGCCTCTGTCTGTCTCAATTAAAACGATACCATCGTCTTGCGAGGTCGCTTCTCTGTCTAGAATCTCGCCACAAACTGCAAAGAAGAGTTCGCTCCCTCCCCCAGCTGTCTTGTGTCAATTAAAGTGGCAATTTTATGGGTAATTATACCGTGCATCTGATAACGCCTTTTGCAAAAAGCCGAATTTACTCCCAGCTTTATGTTGCACAGTCAGGGGATCTCTCTTGTGGGAGCAGAAAAACGTTTTTAAAAAAATAACCTTCTAAAACTCAAAAAGCCACCCCCACACGCTCTGACTGATTTTTAAAATTCCAGCTCGCAGGCAGCCCGTACGCTCGCTGGTAAAACCTCCAACCCCCCGTCCACACCGGGGGTTGGGGTCCCAGGGCTGCGGCAGCTGCAGAGGTTGCGGC
>NW_010246462.1:0-1197 GCF_000690775.1 Eurypyga helias
TCCCCAATGTCCCCCAACATCCCTGTGTCCCCAATGTCCCCCAACCCCCCACTGTGTCCCCAATGTCCCCAGACCACCTTCACTGTCCCCAAAGCCTGTGGCGTGTCCCCTGTGTCCCAATGTCCCCAAGATCCCCAAACCGTCCCTCGTGTCCTCAGTGTCCCCAGAGTCCAGGTGTCCTCAAACTCCCCGATGTCCCCTGGTGTCCCCAACCCACCCTTAATGTCCCCAATATCCTCAGTGTCCCCAAAGTCCTGGTGCCCCAGACCCTCCCCAGTGTCCCGATGTCCCCAAACCCCCCCCTTGTTGTCCCCAGTGTCCTGCTGCCCCCACAATGTCCCTAATGTCCTCGGTGTCCCCAGAGCCCAGGTGTCCCCAAACCCTCCCCAATGTCCTGGCGTCCCCAAACCCTCACGAGTGTCCTGGTGTCCCCAATGTCCTGGTGTCCCCAGTGTCCTGATGTCCCCAGTCCCTCCCTGATGTCCCCAGTGTCCCCAATGCCCTGGCCATTGTCCCCAGTGTCCTGGTGTCCCCAGGCTCCCAATGTCCCCAATATCCTGATGTCCCCAGTCCCTCCCCGTTGTCCCCAATGTCCCCAATATCCTGATGTCCCCAGTCCCTCCCCGGTGTCCCCAATGTCCTGCTGTCCTCAGGCCCTCCCCATTGTCCCTGTTGTCCCCAGTGTCCTGGGGTCCCCAAGCTCCCAGTGTCCCCAATATCCTGATGACCCCAGTCCCTCCCCGGTGTCCCCAATGTCCTGCTGTCCTCAGGCCCTCCCCATTGTCCCTGTTGTCCCCAGTGTCCTGGGGTCCCCAAGCTCCCAGTGTCCCCAATATCCTGATGACCCCAGTCCCTCCCCGGTGTCCCCAATGTCCTGCTGTCCTCAGGCCCTCCCCATTGTCCCTGTTGTCCCCAGTGTCCCCACTACCCTGGTGTCCCCAAGTTCCCAATGTCCTCAGTGTCCTGCTGTCCCCAGTCCTTCCCTGATGTCCCCAATGTCCTGCTGTCCTCAGTCCCTCCCCGTTGTCCCCAGTGTCCCCACTACCCTGGTGTCCCCAAGTTCCCAATGCCCCCAATGTCCTGGTGTCCCCAAGCTCCCACTGTCCTCAATGTCCTGGTGTCCCCAATGTCCCTAGTGTCCTGTTGTCCCCAGTGTCCTGATGTCCCCAGTCCCTCCCCAGTGTCCCCCTTGTCCTG
>NW_010246463.1:0-669 GCF_000690775.1 Eurypyga helias
AACCATTCTGTGATTCTATGGAAAGGTATTTCCAACTTCAATGCACCTTTCATTTCCATACGCTCCCCAAATGGTGATCACTGAGGAAGGAAGAGGAGTGCCAGGTCAGCCAGGGTGGCCTCTAGCTTTCAGGAGTTCATTTTGACAAGAGACATAAAGAGACACCCTATTGACAAAATCATGCAGGAAGGAAAAAGTTTAAGCCTTCAGGCAAGGCTGGAGCCAGATACAGCCTCAACATTAAGGCAAAGCTGCCAAACCAGGTACTTCTGTAACTGCGGTTGGGCTCACTGGGGGATGCAGTACAAGGCAGGACAACCCACAAGCAAATGATGCAGAACAACTGTGTGACGAGGTGACAGCATGGCCAGGCAGCACAACGGAGATTTTCTTTGGAAGTACAGCGTTTTACAGCTCTGCTGGATTCAGCCAGGAAAGAGTTAACTCTCTTTACCGTGGCTGCTAGGAAGCTGTTCCTGGATGCAGAGAGCAGCACTGATCAGGTCTCAGCTGGCGCTGGGCAATGCCTGCACTGAATTCAAGGTCTTTCTCCACTTCTGACCCTGCAGCTGCGTTCCCAGCTCTCACTGTCTCGCTACAGGCAGTGCTGGGACACACAGCTCAGGCAGCTGACCCAAATGGATCAAGGGAGTATTTCATCCCATAGTA
>NW_010246464.1:0-510 GCF_000690775.1 Eurypyga helias
CACAGCACCTTATGGCACTGCACAGAACCTTACAGCACCGCACAGCACCATGTAGCACCATTCATGCTGCAGCTTAACCCATGTGGGGCTTCCTGGGAGCGAGACAGCAAACTCCAGCACTGCTGCTCCACTTTTAATCCTCGGCAGTCGGCCTCCCTGGTGCGGCACGGGCTAATTGCTGCCCGGGGTAGCGGTGTGGAGGCGGCCGCTGCTGCCCTGGAATGCACACCGCGCCGGCGTGCTAATCTGGAGGGGTTTCCAAACCTAAATAACAACGGAAGGCTGCGAGTGCCACGTTCCTGACGGAGAGGATGCCATGCAGCCAGCGCTCGCACCGAGTCGGAGACCCCGTCCCGCTTCCCTCTGGGCTGTTTTAACAAAGGCGATGGGAGCGTTACAGAAAAGGCAGCGGCGGTTTTCAAATCCCGTTGCTGAGGCTCGTTACGGCAGTGCCTTGTTTTTTGGATTTTACTGGATGTGTTTTTTATCGTTAACCCTAAAGAACCTGCA
>NW_010246464.1:550-1963 GCF_000690775.1 Eurypyga helias
TGGTTTTAGTTTGACTTTGTTTTCACTGTGCGATGCCAACACAAGCAGACGGGGCCAGCCGAGAAGACGGTTTGGGAAAAGAATTAATTATCAAAAGTAGTGCTGGTCCACCAGTTTGGAGAGTTTGTGAGAACCCTACACCCCAGTCAGCAGCCAAGCGCCATCGGCCAGGCCCTCGAGCCGGCCTCGAGCCCCATCGACTGCAAAACCCCCATGTAAAGTGCGTTGGAAAACACGGTGAACTCAAGCCCTCGGCGCACGCGGAGCCTGGGAACGTCGTCCTGCCTCGTGGGGTCCTGCCGAACCGTCCCCCGGCTGCCAAAAGTAAAAGTGCCAACCGAATCGCCTGGTTTTTGGGTTTGCTCCTCGGCTCGCGGGCGGAAGGAAAACGCCGGCGGATTAGGCTGCGAGGTACAAGCGCTCACAAGCAAAAGCAATTAAACGAGGGGGTTTTGTTGTGCTTTTGGAAGAGAGAAGCTAGAAACTCGGCGCTGCGGCAGGGGCTTTTTAAGGATAATTTTCTCCAGAGAAGTTCAGGAACTGCAAACATACACAGGGATATCCTGCTCAGGACAAGGCTCAGAGTTAAAAAAACAGTCTAAACAAAAACGTGGGACTACTCCCCTGCTCCAGCCCTGCCGCGCGGCCAAGGATGGACAGGAAATTACCAGCAGTGGCACGGGGGCTGCTGCCAAGAGGGAGCGCGGAAACAAAAGACCCTCTATTGTGCAGGAAAACCCGACATCCATCCCCCCTGCTACACTCTCCACTCCCGTAAACCTTTCCTGCGAGAGATGATTTGCGAGAGCTTTCCGCATTTCCAGTGCCCCGCTCGCCCCTCCCGCGCACGGAAGCGGGATCTGCACCTACACGGGGTCTCGTACGGCCGCCAGCCTCCCCAAGCCCTCGCTTCTCCCCCTCCTCCTCCGGCAGCCACCCCACCGGTCACTGCTGCGGAAGCAGACGCGGCATTTGCCCTGGCACAAAGGGCCGAAGGGGCTCCGTCTCCTCCGCTGCTGGGTTGGTTCGCCCGCAGCACGAAGCAGGGGGCTCTTCTGGTCAAACAGTAATATTTGATATTTCTGCCTTTCTTGTCGAACACTGTAACTGATTAACGGGTCAACTAATTATATTTAACAAGTAGGAGACGCAGAGCAATGCTTCCTCCCCCAAATGATGCCTTTGGATATTTAAATAGGTGCGAGCAGAGGGATGGGAGAAGGAGCAAGTCGGTAAAGTATCAGCTGTGGAAGTTTGTTGGGAAGTTTCCAAAACCCTACATCTGCTTGGCAACAGCTCAGAAAGGGATATGGTTACTCTTTTAACAGTAACACAGCTTTCCCAGGCTACAATATATGAAAAACAGCTTACCCCCAAGCAGGGAAGGGCCAAGCGAGAGCTGCCAAAAAAATA
>NW_010246465.1:0-23819 GCF_000690775.1 Eurypyga helias
ATGGGAGGGACCCCACACTGGAACATGTGCAGAGTGTGGGGATCTTCTCCTGAGGAGGAAGGAGCGGCAGAGACAGTGTGTGATGGACTGACCCCAACCCCCCATTCCATGTCCCCCTGCTCTGCTGTAGGGGAGGAGGGAGAGAAGTGGGGAGCAAAGCTGAGCCCAGGATGAAGTGTGAGGGGTGGGGGGAAGGTGTTCTTAAGGTCTGTTTTGTTTTGTCCTACTCTGATTTGATTGGTAACTGATTAAATAGATTTTTTTCCCCAAGTTGAGTCTCTTTTGCCCATGACCATAACTGGTGAGTGATGCATGACCGTAACTGGTGAGTGATCCCTCCCTGCCCTTGTCTCGACCCACCACCCTTTCTTTGTATTTCCTCCGCCCCATCCCCCTGCGGGGAGGAGTGAGTGAATGGCTGTGTGGTGCTCTGTTGCCAGCTGTGCGTAAACCATGATGCAGGGGATGTGCTCCAGTTACTGAAACCAAACTCAATGCAGCAAGTGGCTTTTCTCCATTTGAGTTGTTCACATGGTGGATTTACACTAACGTGTGAAGTGTTGGTTCTTGGTACTGAACAAACTTACACTGTGCCCGGAAATAGGTGTTTTTTTCAAGATTGAAAGCAGGAATTGAATACTCGGTCACCTGTGTTTTGATGGTAGATGATCTTGTACGGGCAACTGGTCTTCCTTGTTCACCTGCCACTCCTACGATTGCTGCATCTGGTAGGGTGCAGCAACAGAGGTGGACTGCAACTCTCATTGGATATGAAATAAAGCTCAAGCACTCCTTTTTAATGTGTAGCATTTATAATGACCCTACTAACATTCCATATAAGCATAGTGATGCTTTAAGATGGCAAGCGATTGTAGGCCCTATCTTGTGCTCGAATGCTATGTTTGTTCAGGATTTGCAAGGCGGTTTTCCCCCACCATCCCCTCAGGGATGTTAATAGCCGTCTTGGAAAGTACACTCTGCCCTGGTCTCCTGGATTTCACAGCCCTGGCTCCCTTTTCACAGTCAGTAGCCCTCCATCCATTTGTAACTTCTAGGAGTTTCGTGGTTATCTTCACATGCCTGCAGTGCAGGAAGCATAGCATGGCCTCTCCCTGCTAATGGCCTGGTTTGATGGGTATTAGGGCCCTGTCCTCTAGAGCTGGCTGCCTCTGTCAGAGCAGAAGACAGCAATGTCACAAGGCCAGAGTGACCTGAATTGTTGACCTGGATGTTGATGCGTGTTCCCTAGAGGTGTGCAGATTTCTTGTTCCTGAATCTTTAAACCATTAAAACCCCCTAGCTTTTCCCCTGCAGTTAAGCTATGCAGTCAAGTTTGTTTGCCACAGAAACGTGTCCCATGTGACTGGACACAGTGCTAGCAGCTTTTGGTATCGATGGAGCCGCCTTCGACTCGGTACAGCTTTGTCAGGTACACTGGCTTTGGCACAGATATCCCTGGATACAGGGCATACGTCGTGGTTTCCTGATGGAGGGCAGGGATCTCCATGCACTGGCTTTAAAGTGACTGTTTCATGTCAGATCATCTGTTTGCAGTAATCCTTGCAGCAGCTTTCTGCATCAGTGCGCTTCTTAAAGCAAAGTATTTGTATATAAAAAAAACCAAGGCAGTGCTCCTGGGGAGCATCCCCACAGTCCTGGGAAGCAGCTGTCTATCCTAACCCCAGGACTTTGAGCAAATCTCTGTACCTGCTGAGAGGCCAGCCCGGCCAGCAAAAGCTCCGTAGCGTGCACGGTTCATTCTAAACCGTGTTCGCATGCGTTCGTGCCTGCAGACACGGGCGCGTTCTTTGTCTGACTCTGTACAGCTCAGCCTTCAGCGCCCGCTGGTTTATTTACGCAGAGGAAGGGCTGGGTTCAGGAGCTGTAAAACCGAGATGTCTTGGCAAGGAGAGTGTAATTTCAAAGCCTGATCCAGATGAGCTGCTTATGGAATACCATTTCGATGGATGGGTACTCTGATCATCCCAGCCTAGCTGGGAGCTCGCGGGACATGAGCAGCTCCCCTTGAGCCCCTGCGCGTTTGACTTGCGTCACTGGCTTCATCAGCGAGCGTCGCCCGGCCGGCGGGAACGTGCCCCTGCTGACTGAGGAGATGGAGCTTTGCAGGTGCAGAAAGCAGCTCTGGGAGGTGGGATTGGGGTGGTGGCACTTACAACCGGCGAGAAACCATTCACTTCCCCACCTGCTCTCCCTGCAATGCGAGTCGTGTGTCAGACTGCCAAATGCTGGCGGCCCGTGAGATTAGTCAGTTGAACGGTTTGCTGCAAAAGGCTGGCGTGGGTCAGAGTGAGGGTGGTGGGTGCTTGTGGGAGCACTGGGCATACAAATCAACTCTTAAATAAGGACAAGGTCAGAATGCCTTCTGTAAGAATGTAAAAGCTGATTCTCCTTATTCCTACTGTCATACGTGGTCGACTGCCAAGACAGGGATCCGTGTTCATCTTTGTGAGCCACCGGTGCTCCAGAGAAATGAATGTGGAGGGAACGTGCTGCGGTCCCAGCCTGCCTGCGGGTCAGTGTGGGACACGAACCCAGAAGGGTGTCTGGCAGCGTGGGGCGGAGGAACCACGGCTGCCGACATGGGAGGAATATACGGGGCAAACCAGCCGCATGCTAAGCTTTGCCTCTTAGGCACATGGACAAGGGAAAGTACAGCAAAGCCTTTTACCTCAGAATCTATTCGTTTGTTTCCCAGAAAATTACTAGAAAATGTGTGCAATGTAGATTTTAAATGCTCGGTCTCTTGTGAGCAAGTGAAGATGAGTTTTGTTGAATCCATTCAGTAGTTAATACTTTCATCTCCTGGAACATTTCAAGTTTTAAAGCCTGGCATCAGGCACTGTAAACACTAGGACAGAAGCAGGAACTGCCTTTTTTTTTTTTTTCTTCCCTCAAGCCCAACTTACAATTTCGTCTTTGGGAAGGAGTTACTCACCTGGATGTATTCAACAGAAAAAAAGGAGTGTGATGATTTTCTTGGTGGTAAGTCAATACAGCCCTGGCTCCCTTGCAAGTGTGGAAACCCAGATGTTAGCAGACGTGACAACAGTTGATGTAAACACTGTGCTCTTTCACAGGGAATGTATAAGGGACGGTTTGAATTCTTTTCTGCAGCGTCTGGGGTCTGTTGTTCAGTGGCTGCGGTGAAATCACGGCTGTGGTCGGCTCCTCGCCCTGCGGATGGCCTGTCGCAGCACCCGGGTGGGCCCTGTACCTTCATGCAGGGTCCCATCAAAGCAGCACCCAGAGCCTCGGGCGGGTCTCACCGCTCCGTACGTTACGTGGGCCAAGTGCTGATTCTGAGGACACGAGGGTCGGGCAGTCTGCTGCACAACAGAAAGCGCAGCTGTGTTAGGTCAGTACGGCCTTCAGAAGCTTGTAAACCTGAGCTGAGCAACCTGTAAAGGGCAGAGAGGGGAGACAACCCATTATATGAACTTTTTATATACTTTTTTGGCATGAAATAAGTATTAGATTTCTCCAGTTGCCCCTCAGTCTGGCTGTTACGTGACTGATTCCTTGGAGGCACCCGAGCGTGAGGGGACTGGAGAAGCATCTCCCTTTGCAATTGGGTTTATGAATGGTTGTGATAGTGGAGCGTCATTCCACCCGGAGTTGAAGGCAAATGCTTGAGTCAGCAGCATTTCCACCCTGTCTGCACCTGGGAGGAAGGAATCTCTCCCACGTTTGTTTTTTCTAAGTCCTGGACACATTGTGCACATCAAACTTCCCACTCATGTTTCTCAGTTCATAAGACTTGTTTAGGAGGAAAATGCCAAGAATTTTCAGTTTGTGGTAGGATCTGAAAGCAAAGACTTTTTGGGCTGGAATTGCCTTTGTGGCGAGGGTCAAGCGCAGGGCTGTGCCCAGTGGTGCTCCCCGGCACAGGGCAGCAAACTGTCCTGCACAACCAGACTCACCTGGTAGGGAGCCCAGAGAGGACCTGGGAAGGGGGGAGGGCTGGTTTCAAAACCCGGCAGCCCCCACAGCCCTGCTGGAGTTTATCCACAGCTCTGATGGAAGCAGAGCCAGGTGATTTCTTGGTGTTCGTAAACCTGATCCTGGGCGGGTCCTGTGTTGATGCAGGAGAGCACAGTGAGGGGGTGCTGGTGGGCAGCATCTTCCACTGTCTGGGGTTTTCTCTCCCTGATATAAATAAATCAAAAAACTGAGGGTGAACGTGACTAGGGATGACTCACTGCAGAGAGGAGTAACATGCCCTCGTACATATCCCCAAGACTTTAACAGGCATGGAAAGAAGATTACAAACTTAGCTGTAAAAAACAAAACCAAAAAAAAGTGGGGGGAATCTATTTGGCATAAAGGTATAAATCATAGAATCACAGGATGGTTTGGGTTGGAAGAGACCTTAAAGATCATCCAGTTCCAACCTCCCTGCCATGGGCAGGGACACCTTCCACCAGACCATGGGCAGGGCCACCTTCCACCAGACCAGGTTGCTCCAAGCCTCATCCAGCCTGGCCTTGGACACTTCCAGACATGGGGCATCCCCAGCTTCTCTGGGCAACCTGTCCCAGTGCCTCCCCAACCTCTCTGGGAAGAACGTTTTCCTGATATCTAATCTAAACCTCCCGACTTTCAATTTAAACCCGTTCCCCCTTGTCCTGTCACTACAGGCCCTTGTAAAAAGTCCCCCCTCAGCTTCCTTGTAGCCCCTTCAGGTACTGGAAGGTGCTATAAGGTCTCTCCGGAGCCTTCTCTTCTCCAGGCTGAACAAGCCCAACTCTCCCAGCCTGTCCCCATGGCAGAGGGGCTCCAGCCCTCGGAGCATCTTCATGGCCTCCTCTGGATTTGCTCCAACCAGTCTATATCCTTCTGAGATTGGGGGCTCCAGAGCTGGACGCAGCACTCCAGGTGGGGTCTCAACAGAGCAGAGTAGAGGGGGAGAATCCCCTCCCTTGCCCTGCTGGCCACGCTTCTCCCGATGTAAATGCCTTTACCTGGCCATCTGTGGCCAAGTCCATGCTCAGGGGGTACCCTGTAGCGGGTCAGCGTGGGGCGATGCAGTGATTGTACCATTCGGCAGAGGTGGGGTGGTTACCAAATGAGCGCTAGATTCTCTCTCTTTATAAAGCAAGGCAGTTAATGCCTGCGACTATACACAGAGCCTTAAAACTAACGTGACGGTGTGCTTTTCTGCTGGGAGATGTGCCACACGGGCAGCTCCTTCCGCTCTGGGAGAGGAGCAGGGGAGGGTGGCCATGGCCGGCCGTGCTGCAGGTGGCTGTAAGCCCTGGGGGGTGCCGAGGAAGGAGAGGGGCTTGTACCTCCCCTCTCGCTTCCCTGCAGACACGGGGGGATGCTGGTGTGCAGGCTTGGGCAGCCTTTGCTCCCAGCCAGGTCTGGGGGCACACGCGGTGGCAGGGAATCAAGGCACGCTCACATGTGCCTCCAAAACTGCTGTCCTTTCCTCAGGTTTCTTCTGGCTTGGAGAAGAGCGAAGCCTCTTCTGGCACATCTCCTGCTCATTGTCACTTCAGGGAGACTTAGGGGTATTTGGTCCCAATATTTTCCTTTTGGCACACGTTTCAGTTCAGGTTATTTGTCTGTGATTGATGAAGCAGACCAGTGAAAGACTAGAAATACGAGGGAAGAAAGGGTTCCTTTGCCCTGGCTGCGGGTTTCTCTGCAATGGGGCAGGTTTGGCTGGACGGCAGCAGAAGGAAAGCATCTCGGGGGCCTCCCAGATCTCCCACCGCCTGTGATGGCTGAGCACGTGACGCCTGGCGCTGCAGCCGAGGTCCCAGGCTAGGACAGCAGGGCTGAAGAGACTTCTACGCCCATTTCCCTCTTTCTGGCTGGGTGCTGCTTGCTCAGTGACCTTTCCAGCAGGAAATAAACCCAAAAGCATCCCTTGTCTGATGCCTGTTGAACAGCCTTTCCTGGGCAGGGCAGGTTGTGTGGCAGTTGCTAGAAGCCGCTTGATGCTGTTGCTGGTTGTGAGGCCATTCCCGAGGGAAAGCTGCCAAAAAGTCAGTGCAGACAAGGCTCCTCTGTAGAGGATGCTGAGGAGGGGCTGGTCAGGCATTGAAGGGCTGTGGGTTGGGAGTACCAGCTGTACTGCTCACGTTCCAGAGCTCTCAGTGCAGGGTTTTAACATACCTGCTCTTCTCCGGAATGTCTGTTCTCAAGACGCGTTTATGTTGGGCCTTTGGGTCTAGCCATGATCCATGATCCCCTGCCAGCCCGGGATGGAGGAGAGGACTTCGGCCCAGGTGGGATGCAGGGAGGTGAGCAAGGACCCCTTCACGGGGCAGAGCTGGCGTATACGAACTGGCAAAGTGGTGAACATAGAGTAGAAATCCCACAGTAGCCCTGGGAGGCCCTGTAAAACGAGAGCTTGAAATCTCATGTTGTGCAAGGGTATTTGTGATAAGTGGTCGTAAGACTATTTCCAGCGTTGTGCAAATCAGAGACTGGCTATACCCATGTGTACTGGGAGTCTGGACTGGTTCAGACAGAAGGAAAGTAAACGATGCTAAATTCAGAATAAAGATGATTGAATAAATAAATAAATGACAAGGACGGCTAAGCAGCAAAAGGACCAGCAGCAGCAAATACCAGCCTCCAATCTTAGGACCAACCTGCAGCAGCCTTGGTGCAGGGGCAGGCCCCCCCTTGAGCACAGTATCATCCCCGCAGCCTGGGGAGGGAGGGAGGGAGGGAGGGAAGCTGCTGAGATGCCGCCAGCTGCTGGGTGGGCACATGTGGCAGCAGCACTTTCCTCCATGGTGCTCTTCTACCCACTCTGGCCCTGGTTAAGAGAAGGCTCTCCAAGCCCCGCTTTGGCTGAGGCAGTCCCTGAAGGAGAGCTCCTTCTCGCAGTCTGCATCACCCTGGGGAGCTGGTAGGACCCCTCCAAGCTGGAGATCCGGAAGAACACTGGCCTTTCTGCTGCTCTGGACCATGGTGGCCTCTGTCTCCTGGGTTACGCTGCTTTTGAGATTGAGGTGGTGGGGTTTTTGTGGTGGTGTTCGGGTTTTTTTGTTTTGGTTTTGGGTTTTTTGTGTTTGTTTTGTTTTGGGTTTTTGTGTGTGGGTTTTTTTTTTTTTTTAAATTATACTAACGTACTCCTGTATTAGGTAATAGCTTAGCAAAACAGCCACTGTGGATTCTCCTGTGCTGTTTCTCAGTTTTCCTCACTTTGGTAATTCCCAGTAGCTTGTTTAAACTGCAGATTTCGTTCCTTCCCCATTCATTCTTCTCTGACTCAGTGCTCAGTTGCTCGCACAGAGCGTGGTGGTTCTGCGTGTTAAGCAGGTCTCTTCTGCAGCTCATCTGCAGATGTGTATCCTTACCTTCGCCCACGAGCGCTGCTACCCTCGCAGATGCAAACCCCGCGTGCCGTGCTCCTCTCCAGCGTGTGCCAGGTTCAGCTGAGAGCGAAGGTGGGTGTGAGCCTTCCCGCACACGGCACTGAGCCTTAGGGCTGTTAATTGCTGGGGTGGACACACAGGCACTCCTGGAAAGGTCACACCACTGCAATACTGGCTTAAATGAAAATTGGTTTATTATGCATGTGGCTCTTCTTGCAGGCAGCTGATTAAGCAGCCGGCTGTGGCCAGATGTCTGCCGGAGATCCCCCGGGATGCACGCAGCTTCAAAAGATGGTGTGGGTGACCTGCACTCAAGCCCGTTGGTCGGCTCAGGTGGACTTGAGGTTCTCCGTATCGCCAGCAGGCTCAGCGCGTCCCGCCAGCGTCTGCAGGGCTGCCTGTTGCTCACGCCGCTGGTGGGCAGAGCATGGGGAGGGGGGGAACCACCTCTGGGTGCTGGCGGGCATGGGTTGTGCTGGGCACTGGGGGCACTCGTTTCAAACGTGTTTATCTGTCAGGAGATAGCAGGACCAAAAACTCTGAGAAGTACCTCGGTTCTCTGTACTAAATCTGTACTTCTCACATCTGAGTCAGGTGTAATCTATAAAGCAGCTTTCAGCTAATTTTTCCCCATATAACCTCTATTAATACTTGTGATAAATAACAACAAATGCTATTTTAAAGAGACTGATCAGAAAGATGTAGCCAGTGCAATTCATTTGACATCTGCAATGTAAAATAAAAATATTTAGCATCTTCTGGTCTTGGTTTCTGCACCCTAGGGCTCTGTATAGTGCTCTGTGCTTTCCGGTTTGGTGGCAGGGGGTTGCACATAGCAGCACCTTCCCAAACAAATCTACCCCTATTCCCTGACAAGGAGTGTCCCTGACATGTCACGTGGCAGGCTCATGCAGTGTCCCTGCCGGACAGGGGGACGTCGTGTGTACGAGTCCAGCAGCTCTGCCCCAACAGAGCAGCCCTGCCTGGCTCTGAGCTGGGGGATGGGCTGAGGAGGGAAAGGGGGTGCAAGCAGGGCTTACTCTGGGGGCTGTGCAGGCTGGAGCGAGAGGAGGAGGAGGGTTGGAAAGCAGGCAGCCATGGGTGAGCCCAAGGGCCAGCCTAGGGCAGGAGCAGGGCTGGTAGATCAGAGCAAGAGCTGCCGGGGGAGCCAGGGCATTTTGCAAGTTTATGGTTCAACATCATCCCTGTGGACATGTGTTTAAGGCATCTCAAACACAATGACATTAGATAAATGCTAAGGTGTTGTCTGAAAAGCAAGCGAAGCATTTATCATGGAACCCCTGTTCAAAGCAGGACCTGTTTAGGATCCCTAGCATGACACAGAGGGTTGGGTTGTTTCTGTTTGAACTGAGCCCCCCGGCAATAGAGCTAAAAGATGAGGTAATATGAACGATCCCTCTACTAACTGCTTCTGTGTTATTGGCCATAATTATCCCTTCCTTGAAACTGCCTGCAGTTCAATTAGGTAGATTGATTTTGGAACTCCTAAGTAGATAAAAGAAAGAAAAAGAGGAAAAACTCCAGAGTGTGTGCTCTTTTTCTTCATTAAAGGATTTGGATGAGGGGAGGTCCCTTAAAATCATAGAGAAGAAAATCAGGGAAAGGGATCTCTGCTAAGGGCTGCTTTAAGTAACGTTTGCTAAAATGCGTGATTTGGATTGGCTGCATCCATGTGTGGATTTTGTGTGGTCCCAAGTTACCCCAACACCTGGAATGTGGTAGTCAGCCAGAGGCTCTGATGGATTTCCTCATTAACATAACATCTTAGATTTGGACTTTTATTTTACGCTTTTTATCCCAGGAACATAGCAGTGCTGTAGTACCTGCAGGACAGAGAGCTGTGAGCGCTCAGTCCAGCAGAACCAGTTACGTTGCCACAGATGACTGTGACAAATTACTAGGAAGGCACTGCTGGCAACCGCTGCCATCACCGGGTTTGTGTCGTTATTTAACTCACAAGGTTAAGTGTCTCTAACGCTGTCATTGGACAGCCTGGCTGTCCTGAGGCTGGGCTGCAAACTTGGTTATAAAATCCAGCAAGGAAAAGTCTTGACACGTAAATTCTGTACCCTTTTCCTAACCCTTTTCCAAGTGGGCAGCATGGACAGTGGAGGCAGGGCTTGTTTAATCTCACTCGTGCATCGGAGGCAGCGACTCGGGGCCGTGCACGTGGCACTGCTCTGCTGCACTTTGGATGCTTCAGTGGCAGAGAAGGACTTCTCTTCGCTGGTCAGGATGGGCGGCTGGTGGGGGCTCTCTACACACAGGCATCTCCTCACCTGGGAGGCAGCTCTGCGGGGATGGCGAAGCAACTGGGCGCATGGGTGGCTGGGCTGCCTCAATGTGCTGCGGTGCTGCAAGGGCGGGAGCCACTGGTGCTTTCAACTGCCAGAAGCTGATCCATCCTGTGACACTAACCCTGTGCTGCTTTTTGTCTGGGGATGTGAAGGCCTTCGTGCATCTGCAGTGCTCTGCCCCAATACCTGGGGGTGACTGCACTGCTCGGAGTTGGGCTCCGTCAGCAGGACCCTCCTGGGCGTCTCTCCTCGCCATAGTGAGGACAGCATCGTAGGGTGCCTCTCTCGTTCCGTATTATTCCATTGCCTTTCCCATGACCCATTTCCAAGGCTAACCTGCACCTGATGGACCTCCTGGAGCACCACCCTGTCTGCCTGGGCACCGTCTGTCCCTGCAAAGTCCTCAGGCCAGGGCCGTTTCCTTACGCTGCTGCGCAGCACCAGGCACCACGAGGTGCCACGCTCAGCCCACGCTCAGCCAAGGGGCTTTGGTACGGTGTTACAGCAAGGGAGTCTCCGGGCTGTAATATTCGCTACCACGCTTTGCCCGTGGCTCGTCTTGTCCTTTCGTTTGCTAAAAGAAGGTGCTGAGTGGGAAATGGGAGCAGGGTTTCTAGCCTAAGGCAGGGAAACATGAGCCTTTCAGTTTTTTGACACAATTTTGTAATTGGCATAAGTATTTGTGCCTTCGGTACACTGTAGCAAGCTAATAGTGACTTCATTGGTGATGCCTATTTCTTACAAAAGGCAGGAGCCTTCCAGCCCCCACGTTGTGTCTGGCAACTCCCGGGAATTAATGGCACGCTGTCGGAAAGGCAGATCTCGCCAATCCAGCCCCAGCCTGCTAACAGCGGGATTAGTATTTAACAGCTGAAGACTCTGTGAGGCTGCTTTTTATTCTGCTCTGTGGGCTTCACGAGGGTTTCAAAGAGCCAAACGGCTGAGGCAGAAGTCGGGGCGAGGTCAGTGGGGAAGGCATTAGCAGCGGTCCCGTCCGCAGCGAGTGCGGCCGAGTCGACTGTGGCTGCGTGCAGGAATTGCTTCGACGAGCTGCTGGCTCTCCCAGCTCTTGTGCCGGCCTCAGTGGCGTGAACAGGCTCGGAGGACACCTCTGCTGTCCTCCGAGCTGAGTTCGGGACCTGCCAAGCTGCCGGGGAGGTGCCGGGGGCTGGTGCAGGGGAGGGTGGTGGGCCTCCCAGCTCCTGGTGCATGGTCCCAGCCCACCCCGCTGCCTGCCTCGTCTCATAATGCTGCCCGTGACCCCACTAGCTCCAAGCAGCATGCAGATCTGGGGGTTGAACAGGCTTTTGCTGATCCTCCCTGCTTTGGAGTTTGAGACTGCCTTCTAACTTCCAGGGCAAATTTACCCAAGGAAAATCCATAACCACTTCTTCTTGTTCCAGCTCTGTTTCTTTATCAAGTTCTTCTCTAACTCCTGCTATTTACCCCTTTATATACATGCGTATGGCAGATGAAGTCTGGTAAAATGCCGTGTAATACTACGCTGTATCTTTGGAAGTGTCTGTGATTAAATTCTGGGGTACTTCTCAGCTGCTTTCTGTTGGTGACTCATCACTCAAGCCCAGCTGGCGTAACCGGGTTCTGGGTTGTTTGTGACTCCCGAGGTTTCACAGCAAATGTATTGTTGGCAGACAAGTAGAGAGCCTTGTGTTTATTATTATTGATTTCATCCCATTTTTATCACTTAAATCTTCAAGGTCATCTGGTTCTTACATGAAATACCTTTCCTTCAGTCCTCTGCTGGCCACACAATGCCGTTTTTAATAATCTGCACTTCATCAGTACTTCACATGCTGCAGCTGTTAATGAAAGTACCGAGACAGGCAGATCCCAGGCTCCTTCTGTAAGGAACAACTCTGATAAGCTCCCTCAGATCTGACACTGCCCCTTTAGCAATGCCTCCTTCCCCCTGACTTGGCTCTGATGCTGTCCTTTAGCATCTGTTCCCAAACAGATATGACAAGTGGGTCGAGCATTACCTGGATCCCCTTCTCCTCTCACATGTTTAACCTACACCTCTTGATCCTTAAGACACTGGACTTTCATGATCAGTTCATTCTCTATTCCACTCTCTGCTTAGTTTTAATATTTTTTTTTAATATTCTTTTAATATCCTGTTACTTCTTCAGAGAAGTTAGGAGCGGGATCCCACAAGGTTTTACATTTCATGGGGGTATGAATTCTGCATAGCGTTAGTATTTTTCATGTGAAGAAGCATTGGGCTTCCTCCGTGTGCAGTGCCCTGAGGTCTTGAATCCTTAGTATTTTGTATTTTCTTATCATAGTTCTTTTTTTGCACTTTCTGTTTCTGGCAACAGGTATAATACATTTATCATGTTCACATATTTAACAATACACAAATCTCTGTGATGTTTCACGAGGGATCCTTATCTCTGCAACAGACTGAAATACCATTCAGGAACATAGGAAAACCAAAATGTTTGGGATTATCAGTTGATGGAGCAGGGGGTCTGGGTGCCCACCTCAAAATGGGACTTGCAAAGGCAGCAGACCAGCCTGTAAAACACACAGACCCTGTTGCATGCACACCGAGAGTGGACTGGGAGGATTTCCTTGTTAATGTCCTGTTTTGTTCTCCAGTTTGAATTAAACTGCCATTTCTCCCATTTTCCCCAGCTCCTGTGCCTGAATACAGCCTATTTGCAGGGAAGCTTATGCCATTAATTGTCATCGATCAATGGTGGAATTAGGGTTCGTGTTTTGCTCTCCTGGGTGTCTCACCACTTGCAATGAGCAGGGGCATCAGCCCGATCCCCTCTCGTGACACTTTGGACAGCTTCAGGTCCCGCTTTCCACTGGTATCAGTGACAGGGATTCGTTGACTTCAGCAGCTGGGGCTTAGGTTCAAAATGAAGAATAGGGCCAGGAATGATTCATACATCTCACACTGCAGGTTTTTTTTCACCAAATGAATGAACACCTATAATCCAAGGCCATGTTTTACTGACTAATGGTTGCCAAGGACTGGCCTTATTTGTAGCCTATCATAAGAATCTAAATCAAACAACAGCTCCAAACACAGTAGTAAGTTATGCACCATCTCATAATTTATTATAGTACAAACAAGTTTGTCAAACACAATATATTGTCTACTTATGAAAATATCAATATTCACAATTTAAATAGGTGATAGGTCTTGTAATTTTATATACCAGCAACTCATCTAAAAAGTATTTTGTTCCTAGCTGTGGTCTTCCAAGGACATATAGTTACAAGTAATTGTAAAACTGTCCATTCACAGCTTATTGTTTCTAATTATAGGCATTTGAAATATAAATCAGAGTACAAAAGACCATCTCCACAACAAAGATGGTTTTGTCTCCAGGATACTTTTTCCCTAAATAGTGACACTATATGTGCTTAATTAAGTTTTTACTATTGGAAAATTAAGAGGTACGAATAATACAGCAAGACATTGGCTAGTTAGCAACAGTCATTGCAAGATGCTTCACACAACCAAAAATAAGGCAAGTAGTATCAACAGCAGCTCCCATATGGCAGACTAAAAAGTCAAGGCTTTATTATCCAAACTGGACGCTAAGAAGGCTCAAATGTCTGTTAACAAGATACAGCTTGATCCAAAGCCCTCCTAAATTGATGGGACTTGAAGAGATCAACCACAAAACCCACAACCAACCTTCCCTTTCACTTCAAGCGGCTTTGGAAGTAAGGTCTTAAAGCCCTAAATTATCAGAAATGAAAGGACCTAATCGCTGTACATGAAAATTGTACCTTGTCAATTCTAAAATGATATGGAAAAGGTTGTGAGTTGTTGTTGTTGGGTTTTTTTAAATAAATGAAGTTACAACAATTCAATGGGTTATTTTTAGTGGGAAGTAAGATACTCATGCAGAAAGATTTTCTTTTTAAATATGGCAATTTACAAAAATACATCATCAGGACAGAAAAATCAGATGACACTGCTAGTTTGCAGGATAAACATTGTTACAAAAACTAATAAATCACACCATGTGAATGGCAGCATATGCCATGCACTTAATTGAAATTTTTTAATAAATAAGAGCCCTAAACATTCATTATTTTCTGTAAGGTTGCTATTATATTAAGTTGAATAGTGAATTTCTTGTATAAATAATTTTTCAATAAATACATTCTCAAAAATGAACCACTTATCTATACAGATATTGCACTTCAGACTCATTCACGTATTACTCAGACAAGCATTCCTCATAACAAATTTAGAATAAAAATAAGTTATAAATACAGTGTTTTCCCAAAATGAAACATACAATACCTTTTTCACAAGGTAACTTTGGTTACTATCAACTGACAAAGACCAGAGAGAGGTTTCTGAGAGGAGGTTAAAAGGCATAGCCACAAAACTGTATTTCTGTAAAACACTGGTAAAGGGAGTGATGATTTTAACCTTGCTGTGACAAATACAGTGAGGCCGAGCATCCCTTCTGAGCTTTATTATTGCGAGGAAGTGTGAAGTTTGAGATCACAGGGACAAAGAGCGTACAGGATGAGTGGGCTCCTTCTTTCCCTTTGCGTCTGGGGAGATAGAGGTGGGTGGCATCCTCGGTGGGTGAGGGTGGGAAGGGTCAGCTTTCGCTCTCAGCTTCCCCTTTCCCTAGACATCCCCTTCTCCTTGCTCTAAGCAGCATGGTCCATGGGGTGCTCCCGCAGCTCGGCAGCTCTTGCTGCCCGACGGCTCTGCCGGGGGGAGAGGACCAGGCGGTGCGTGCTCACCGGACATCCCACCTCTGCCGCTCCTGACCAACCTCAATCTCTCCTGAGAAATCCCCTCCAAGCACAAGCCAGCCTTGGCCTGGGGTCCCAGTCTTCATGGCCTGTGCCTTCTGCTGCCGTCCCCTCCGGGGAAAGGTGTGCTCAGGTCTGGTGTGGCTTTCGCTCTGCTTGCACAACACCAGGACGAGTGGGTGTGCAAACGTGGCCTCTGTGGCAGAAGGGAACTAGGTGCTTGTCCTTATCAGGACTTGTGCAGACGTGGCGTTTCTTGGGGAAATGCACCAAAGCTGAGCCATCCGTGGGTTTGAGAGATGCTTTCAGCCCTGAGATCCCACCAGTGCGGGACTGACTGTATCCCTCCTCAGGGGACCCAGCTACGTTGGGGCCCTGGGAGCGCCGCACTGGCAAGGGAGATGGGGACAGGCACAGATGCAGTGCTAGCACCGGGCTGCTTTCTGCTGCCAGTTACTGGGAAGCTGCTGCGTCCAGTGACGACGTTGTGCTTGTGTCGGTGTTCACCGTGCGGGGAAGTCTGCCCTCACCTTCAGTACAGCTGCATTAAGTGCCTAATAGAGAAGGAAAAGGTTGTGTTATGTGGCTCAGAGACCACGTGCTAAGATCTGAAAAGGAGTGAAACGAAAAGAAATGCTTTTTCAGCCTTCCTGTAAATCTCTCTTCTCATTTTCTACACTCAGCATTGCAGGGATCCTGGTTTTTGAGTGTGAAAGAAGTTAAGCTACTTTAAGTAAGGTAGATATTTAAAAGCCTCAGTCCAAGCTGATCTATGTTTTTAGTGCTCTTGGATATTTAATGAATTTAACAGATTTCTTTTACAAATAGGGTTTTTTTTTAACAATTAAATGGCAAATCTGCAATAGGATGGCATACTCTGTCAGGAGAAAATCTTAGGTTGAGGTTTTGTATGTTAATCCCTGCAGGCCTGAACATGAGGGATAACTGAGAATCTTTGTCAATTAAGAAGGAATCTGAAGGCTGTAATCACTCCAGACCTTACAGGAGCAGCTTTGGTGGGAGCTCTGCATCAGGCAGGACGTGGCCTTGCACTTGAAAATCTTCACACGCCATAACTGAAATAGCTGGGAAACGATGCTGCTTTTGTTCCTGGCTCTAGAAACCTCCCTCCCTCCCACTCCCCTGTCTCATTCACATTCTTAAATAACAACTTAAACGATATGAATATTGGCAGCTTGCAGGATTGCTTTCCATGCCGAGGCTGCAACAGGTACTGGATCTGTCCTCAAGCCTTGCTCCAACGAGCCAAAAGGGGCTTGTCACAGTTGGTCTCACAGGCTGCCTCCTGCAACGAGGTCTTCACGGCAAGACTGTGTGGTGGTGTTTCATGTCAGAAACAACATATCATTTTTGGCAAGAGCACGCACCAGAAATGGCACCTTCCACAATACCTAAAAGCATCCGTTTGCTCTGTCGATAGCGAACTGCAGGGTCAGGTAAGGTTTCGTTGTGTTTTAGAAGGTTGCAATTAAAGACTGTTGTGGCTTCCCTCCTCCAAGACTTGGGACTGCACTGGTGCTGGGGTGTGAAACGTTGGAGTGGGACTCAACATGAAAACTTGAACTCTGAAGCTGTGTAAGAGGTGGAGGCATCTGCCCTTCTCATTTTTGCTCCTAAAATCAAAGCTCCCGTTCCCTCCTAACAGTCTGACCTGCCCTCGGTCTCCCAGGGAAATGAAATCATGTGACCACTCTTCAAAACAGCCATTTCAGCATGTTACATCCTGAAGATGTAACTACTTGAAAAGAACTTGCACCCAGAAACTCCAACAATTGCCCTTTTCATGGTGATATTTTTATAGGCTTTCCATTCTTATCATACTGGTAAACAAGCATTTTGATGCAGTGAGAGTTGGCCGGGGAAATCCAAGGGCTGCTTGTTATGGAAAAGTTATGGTTTGTATAGAATTGCACAGGTTGCTTCTGACACTTAAAGAAGGCTTTCAGCGTTGCAGCTGCCATTGTGCGGAATCTTTTGCTAATAAAACAGTAGAGGAAGAAATTAATTGCAGTGTTAAGCAGGGCTAGCATATTGGCGATGTCCGACACAATATGTACCACCCAGCTGTTGTCTATAGGCGATACGTAGAGGTGATACAGTATCATGATTATTCTTGGTGCCCAGAGTATGGCAAAAATAGAAGTTATAGTAAACAAAATGGCTGTTGTTTTCCCTGTGGAGTACCCTCGCAGTCGGAAATTGCTCTTTCGGCGCAGCTTGTACACAATGATGGAATTCAGGATGAAGAAGATGGAGCAGGGCACTAAGTAAACAGTAAAGCAGTGGATCCAGATGAGGACGTGATGCATTGATGTGCTTATGTAGTCTTCAATCCAGATGTTGGGCCACCAGTAGTAGGGGATGCTCGTCAAAAAGCAGGTGATATAGACAGTTACAATAACTTTCCGAGTACGAGCAGGGTAGGAGACTGTGTGATACTTCAGTGGATGGCACACAGCTATATACCTATCAATTGTGAGTGGAACCGTAATCCAAATGGAGGTGTGGATGGAAGAAAATTCCAAGACCTCAATTATTTTGTCCAGTACCTGAGGCATCTGTTTATTTAAGATGAAGTCTTCCATGAGGAAGTCAACAAAGACAATGAAGAAGAGAACCAGGATGTCAGCAGCAGCTAGAGCTAGAAGGTAGTTGTAGGAGGACTTCTGCCTGCGAGCCACAAGCTGGGAAAGGATGATGACTGTCAAGATGTTTGCTGTGGAGACAAAAACACAGAGTTAGGCTATTAAGACCTAACACTAGCTTTTCTGAGCACTTGCTTGGAGCAGAGCTCTGTTCAAGTACGTAGCAACATGACCACCAAAAAGAAAATGCTACAGTTGGGTCCCTCAGAGCAGCTGTTGCAGTGAGAGGAGCACGTGGCCCTCCTCACAGCCATGGGATGTGCTGTCACCCAGTGTCCAGGCAGACCAGGATGAGGGACAGAGAGCAAGTCTGGACCTTCACTCCAGAGATAGGGTTAGGTGGTGTTCAGCCCTTTGCTGTCTCCTGGAGCAACCCGTAGAGACATGCTGCACCCTGGCTCTGTCGTTGATGCTCTCTGGTCAGCCCCGCTGCCACTGTGGGTGCAGCAGGAGCACCCTGACCAGGGGGTGTTGGGACCAGCAGTAGAAAATACTAGTATCTCACCCATGCACTCGTATTTTCCCCCTTGCTTTTTTCCTATTTTTTTTACAAGTGGCAAATGAAGGGTGAGGTGGGCGCTGTTGAGAGACGTGCTGTTCCACATCCCAGCTCGCGGTGCCTGCCTTTTTTTAAACTCCAGCTAAAAAGAACTGAAATCAAAGCCCCCTGAAGTAGGTGATTTTCTCCTGCCTGCATGGGATCCCAATGGAGGGAAGGCCTTCCAGGGAAACACGTGTCCTCAGCTCTTCCTGAGATCTGCAGGTGCCTCACACCACACTTGAAGTTTTCGGTTCTGCCCAGGATGAGTCTCCTGTAAGTCAGCCCTGCCTGTCTGACCTGGTCTCCTGCAGACAGGCTCTGGGCAGGTGCCTCCCTTTCCACCAATGAAATACCTGCTCCACAGAGGCCTACTTGCTTATCCAGAGCTGCCTTTTAAAAGTCCTCCTCCAATGACACGGCGTTTTTCCTCTGGAGTGATGCAGCTGAGCCCTTAAGGAAACCCTGCTGGCCTTGTCAGAGGTGACAGATGTTCTGATTCCGCCCCAGTGTACACATCTGTGAGCTTCCTGAAAAAGCATCTGCTTGCAACTCTTTGGCCACAATACAGACCCGTCACCTAAAACACCATAGGTGTACTGCACGAAACTTAAATAATACCGGGGTGCTCAAGTGCCTTGTCTCTGCTGTTTCACGGTCCGGTTTGCTTCAGGCTGCTAAAGCTGTGATTGTACTTAATGCACAAGCGTCAGAGGCTGCGCGAAGCACTGCCGCAATGGGTGCTACAGAAGGGCTCGGTCCTACAGCCCTGGGCAGGCAGCGCTCCCTGCCACGGGTACAAACAGCCCTCCAGAGCCTTCCTGGAGCCCTGAGGTGTAGCCAAACTTTCAGTACTCGCTCGTGTTTACGAGAACTTCCTGTGTAGTCTTGAGCTGGGGGTGGAAATCCTATTATTCCTATCAGCAGTATGGCTGGAATGAGAGAGGCGAGATCGTTCCCATCAGAAGTTTGGATGACTTGGCTAGAATACCTGAAGTAGGACTTTATAAATCAGAGATCTGATTTACTGTATAAGAGACTGCCAAATGTTTGTATTTGACATTTTTGTAAGTGTTCTATAAATCACCTCTTGGGTGCGTTCAGTGCTTAAAACATTTCTGCCAGCTTTGATGGATTTCCCAAAACAATTCAACAGTAATTGTAAGGATTCCTTTAAATCAGAAAGAAAGGAAGTTGCTGATGTTAAGGTAGTGATGACCTAGGACATGTGTCCTACAACTGAAAATGCCTTTTTTTTTTTTTAACTTTTTTACTTGGCACTGGGAAAAACTTCTTCCTTCCTAAACGCCTTAAAAGCCTGCTGCCTGGGAGCAGATTTCTGCCACCAGGAAATGAACTGCAGCAAAGGGAATGATCTTGAGTAACAGCCCTCACGTCACCTATTTTTGTATTAACTTAATAAATTAATTTTATATCTTGGAACAAAACTAAACAAAGCATGAAAATCCACTGACTCCTTCCCTAATTAAAAAAAAGCATGATCTTCTCAACAATATTGTCTCAAATCACCTTCAGGGGAATTTTCCCAGTTCTAACCTCTGGTAACATGGGTGCAACTGCATTGATTTCGGCTCAGCAGATGTGGGGAAAGTTGGGTGATATAGTCAGAATTGCCGTGTCATTTTTCACTTATTTGCTTACGAAATGCCTCTGTGGTGCATGCTGATGAGCCCTAGGGGTACGGTGAGTGATGCACTGTCAAGGAAATCCTCGAGCCAGAGTGTTTATCATGACTCTGCAGCCACTCTTGCTTTTGGCCAGCCAGGCTGAGTGGCCTGGCTTTATAGATACTGGATGTGACCCATGGCGTTCATCACCTCTTTAAATCCTCTGGATTTGACTCACTCCAGCAGCAGCCACTAGAGCCGCCGTGCAGCAAGGGGGATGCCGGAAGACGCTGGACTCTGCCGGCAGCTCTGGCCTGACCGTCAGAAGGGCTCCTCCAGGGATGCTGGCCATGCCATGTCCAGGCACAGCAGCCCTGCTCCTGCCCCCTTCTGCCCACTGGGACGTTCTGCTATTTGCTTCTAACCCCACTCCCACCTTCCTGCAGGAGTAGATTTATGAGCAGGCCTTCCCGCTGTACCATCTCCTCCTGCCTTTCTCAGGGTTCCCAGCAATGGCACTAACAGGATGTACTGAAATGCAGGTTATTTGTCTAACGCCAGTGAGCTTTGCTTGGTGAGCCAGATTAGAAAATTGATCTGACAAAGTACGTGCAAGCTCTATCCAATTTTTCTGCAAGGGTTACAGTATCTTGTATTGGAAATGCTTTTGCTGGGATCACATTAAAGCTTTTTCTGGTTGCATGATATGAAATAGAGTAATATCATTTACTTTGTGAAAACAGATATATACTGGGGTGCAGCAGAAGTTTGCCAGTATGACAGCGTCTTAGCACAGGGTTCAGGACTATTTTTCTGCTGCATGCTGTACAGAGAAAGCAAAGATGAGTTATGGATAAGTCCTTCACCATTTCATAGCCAGTGTTAAGTCGGTCCTTGATGTGTCCTCAAACACTATCTAAAGCTCAGTAAAATGGGAAATGCGTAGGAACACTGCTCTGTGTGAACAACTGCGTCCTTGTGCCAGCATCTCAGTGACTCCTGGGTGCGATTCAGTGTCCTGCAAGTTCTCCTGTGGGCACAAATTACCTACTGCATGTGAAAGGTGATGGAAGAGCATTAGCAACTACATTTTAACCTTGTTTACCATAATTCTTGCACTAACACTGTAGTCAATGATAAGGACTAAGGCGGAGATGATGATGGAGATATAAAAATATCTGTCCCTACTGTAACATACATGGAGCTACAGCTACTGGATAGACCAATGCCCCTAAATTGTCATAGATGGTATACTGTCTATTCCTTGCAGTATTTTTGCTAGGTACTAAGTAGTTAAGATCAACTGATTCTGAAAGAGATTGATCACTGTTCTGGGAGTTGATTAGGGGATGACAGGTGGGAATTTATGCCAGCATCACTTGCTGAAGTGCAGTATTCTGAATTCATAAATACCTGGTTGAGAACCAGGGCTTGATGAGGGACTAGCTGGCTGAAGCCTTGAGATGCCACTAGCAGATGATGAGAAGCAACTGTAAGAAATGGCAGGCTCAATTCTTCCCCTTCAGTCATGAGGATGCCTTTAAGACACAGCATCTGAAGGTCTCTGAAACCCAAACACCATTAGTCCATGCTGCTCAAAATATGGAAACCATCAAACTCAGCCAGGCTTCATCATGGGACACCTACATCTTTCCTTTGGCATCTCCTCTGACTTTACGAGCTTCTGAGTACAAATTGTAGCCCTGAAATTTATGCATTTGGAGGTCCTATATATCTGAGAGGGATCATCCTTTAGGAGTAACCTTGGTTCTCATGTGGATTTGGGTTTGCTTCCCGTACCAAAGCCATGCTGCCTTGCCTGCAGAGCCCAGGCAGTCTTCTGTGACTCCTCAAAGCGGTGCCTGTGACCTAAAGGCACAGTTTTTTCCTCAGATCCATGTTTCATGGATTAGTTGTAGCTCAAGTAGTGTCTAACCATGGTCCTTACAGGGGATTCACAGAGCTCCTTCCACTGACTGTTACCATCGTGTCTGAGGTTAAGAAGAAGCCATTGTATCTGTCTAAAGAAGAAATAGGTATGTTTCTGGGCTTTGGTTTTGTTGAGGTTTGGGTTTTTTGGAGCATTTTGCATGTGCCCAGTAGCCTATACAGTGAAATGGCCTTTACAACACAAGTGGTAGCACTGCTGCGTTGGGAATAAGGCCCGCTGTGTGGTTCAGTAGTTCAGCATCATAAACTACATAAATGAAGTAGCCGTGAGTGTCGCTCACTGAGCGTGACAAACATTAGGTCACTGAATATAATGGACACCTTTTACCGAATACAGTTGTTGCTAGGATCCCTACAAATTATTGTGCAGTCTATGAAACTACTCTGCAGGCCTTGCATTAGTCACCTGACTGGCACAGAGACGGTTTGCGAACAGTACATTTTAAACTGCTTTAAAACATGTTAGTAACACCTCCTTCTTAGATTCAGGAACTCTGAGACTGTAAGTACAATATGCTAAAAGTGTATGGTGAAAGAAAGTGGTGTTTCGACTTCAAGGGAACAGATCATTTTCTCTAAGCTAGGAGGCAATATTAAAATGTACACGGGTGCCATGTCCAGCAGCCAGATCTGACTCCCAACAGTCGTTTGCCAATAGTTACCAGATTAGAGGTGAGGATGGCGTTCAGCCCCCACTTCTTGTGAGAGAGCTCTGGAGAAGACGATGACAATGAGTGAATTCTGATGGAGGCTACATAACAGGAATTAGGAAGAAAAGAAAATGCTGTGGCAAAGTAAACATGTTTATTACCGATGTTGGCTATAGCTGGTTATGCGGTATTTTAAAATGACCCCTGGATGCTGTTTGCCCTTAAAAAAGACAGGGAAGTTCCCTGTTTTCCTCTTACAGCTGGTGTGGGTTGAACTCAGCACTACAGCAGATGGGGACGACCTCGCTGAACGGTGCCTGCTCATGGCTAATGTAATTTGTTCTTCTATTACTGTATCCCAAGATCCTTCCTTCAACTTAAAGAGATACTTTATAGAATATTATTAGTGCAATACAATTTTTTCCTTCCCTGAGAGTTCCTGTGAGGAATGATTTTTAAAAATAAATTGATTTATTTGTTGTTCAATTGTCTGAGTGCTGCCAAACGGCACACACCCACTCACCCTTTTTGGGGGGGAAGAGCTGTCAGCCCTTCTGCTGGTGCCTACATCATCTCCCAGGGGGTGGAGAGGTATCTAGGCCAAAGAATGAGCATCACAAAAGCCACAGCAGGCACGAATGCAGGACTGCCACCGGAGGTTTCACACCTTGTAGAAAGGCCCTCTTGTGGTTTATGCTTAGAAATGCCATACGCAGGGCCCGACCATGATGGCTCTGAGGGTGAAAGTGAACCTGGAGGGTAGAGGATGACCAAGCTTTTGCCTAGGACAACCCAAACTCCCCTCCATACCCAGGAGACTGGATTAGTGACTGCCAGAGAAAACATGGCACGGCCTTGTGCTTGCAAGTCACAGGTGAATTAGAGGTTAAGCCACGACACTCATTAATTTACCTGTCACTAACAATGAGTTGGTGGCAGAGGCTAGGTTCTGAGGGTGAAATCTAGCCTCCGGGGCCATTTTTCTTCTTGACAGCATTTACTAGCTGGGGCAGCCATGGGCAAGAATGCCATGAATGGGGTACTCTGCTGTGTGGCTGGCAATCGCCATTAGTGGGTCATGGAGGCCAGAGAGGGATTTTAATCCAGCCAAAAGCACTTCCTCACCATTGGAAGCCACAGACGTGGTAATGGTGTGGAGACATCAATGGCCAGTATTCACTCTGAGCCTTGCCAACCACTCAGGCTTAAGTGCAGCAACGTGTTTGGCAGACGTGTAATTACACTGCGTTGCTTCTGGCTTTCCTAGACTGTCGGAGTAGGCTTTTTTCCCTAGTCTTTTATAAAATAGGGCTATTTCTGCAATGTGAGAGTGGCCCAGAAGGAATGCTAGGCTAAGATGCAGAGAGGCCCAGTACGTGCTCACCAGTGACACACGTGTTTAAATGGGACAGGGATCTGGTTCTGCTCTTGCTGTCTTCACCCTCCTCATCCACCTTTCCTGAGCTGGGCCTGCAGTGCAGAACGCCTCTAATGACTATAACATTCACCCCCCAAAGCCTTTCTTAGAGGCACACACACACAAGGGTGGAAATGTCTAAACGTCACATCTCAAAACCTGGCCTCACATCTTACACCAGAGCAGTAAAGCTTTCTAATAAAATCAGTGCTACGAGAAAAAGTGATTTGCAAAATAATGCAGAAATCATAAAAGGAATCTGGCTAGTCATACAACGTATCTGGACAGGCAGAGATTTTCAA
Organism: Eurypyga helias; assembly: GCF_000690775.1. Lineage (NCBI taxonomy): Eukaryota > Metazoa > Chordata > Aves > Eurypygiformes > Eurypygidae > Eurypyga > Eurypyga helias. The sequence continues at coordinate 23,595 of NW_010246465.1, forward strand.
GGCAATTTGTATGTCTCCTTTGGCACATGTTTGTGGCTTCTAAATCTAGGCTGTTGGTGAAGTTTAAGAGGTCTCAAGCTGAGTAACTTGAGCTCAAGGGTGACAAAACCATTATAGAATCACAGGATGGTTTGGGTGGGAAGGGTTCTTAAAGACCATCCAGTTCCACCCCCCTGCCATGGGCAGGGACACCGTCCACTAGACCAGGTTGCTCCAGGCCTCATC
>NW_010246465.1:23937-31201 GCF_000690775.1 Eurypyga helias
TGATTTCAAATTGTACCCATTGCCCTTTGTCTTATCACTACAGGCTCTTGTAAAAAGTCCTCTCCCAGCACACTTGTAGGCCCCCTTCAGGTACTGGAAGGTGCTATAAGGTCTCGCCGGAGCCTTCTCTTCTCCAGGCTGAACAAGCCCAATTCTCAGCCTGTCCTCATGGCAGAGGTGCTCCAGCCCTCTGATGATCTCCGTGGCCTCCCCTGGACTCGCTCCAACCCTTCTTATGTTGGGGGCCCCAGAGCTGGACGCAGCACTCCAGGTGGGGTCTCACAAGAGCAGAGTACAGGGGAGAATCCCCTCCCTCAACTTGCTAGGCATGCTTCCCATTCTACCCTTTTGATATCGAATGCCCAAGCACTGAGACAAGTGCCAAAAGTATTCGATGGGATGACTAGGATGGTGGGAGGACATGATTTCCTAAGGGCACTGGCATTAATTCTTTACTGAACATGAATATTTAAGAAGATGTTTACCTTTCATTGTGGTTTTGCTAAATAAACCAGTCTTTATGTCTTCCTAAAGCAATAGCTAATGCAATAGGAGTTCATGCTTGCAAGGCCCATGGCCAAGCTTTCTCAGAGACTATGCCAACTTTACACAATGTGCAGGAAATTACAGACTATGTAAAAACATCAGTTTGGCTTTATTTTCCTCATGGAGAATAAACTGTATCCATACTAGATACAACACTCTTTGGTGTGCTAGTCTGGGCACTGAAGAAAACACACCTGGAATGAACAAATGTTTGTGAAATATCCCAGTCTGATCTAACTGACTGACAGGTAATTTGTCTTGAAACCAAAAGCAACCTCTCGTGCACCTATCCGTGCAGTCAGTGCACCATATGATTGAAAAGATGGAGAAGTTAAATGACTGTACGTTCCAGGGACTCTGTTTCAGGTGGTGGAAGACAACAGTGAATTTCAGTGAAAAGGATGTGTTCAGTGTTTCAATAGGCAGGCTTCTCTCCTTTTCCATGGATAAAGGGCTAAAACTCCTTTCTGTCATCTTCTGTACTGCTAATTCTGGTCCTACTTGCTTGCCTGTACTTCCTTCCCTCTGCACAAGCACACTGGTGTTCCAGGGGGCAACCCAGCACCTTCTTCTCCCATCAGATGACCCACAGAGTGGCACCAACAGTGCTCTGGACACTGGGGTTTAGGATCTTACATACAGATGTATCTTTACTCTGCAGAAGGAAAACGGCCTTGTGTGCAAGGTTTCCTGTGATATTTGGTGGGTTGAGTTCGGCTTTGTTTCCTTTTCTGCTGTCTCGGAGTTAAAAGGAAAAGGGATTAAAGGCTCAAGAAGACCACCTGAAACAGAAGGTGAAAGCTTTTGTGGCCAGGGACGCCTCGCACTTGGTGTGTGCAAGCAGAAAGCGCACCATCAGGACATCCCCGTGTCAGTTGTTTGCCTCCAGCCGATCGGTTTGATGTATGTGGATGAAGGCCTTCTGCTGGCTTCTTTCTGCTGATTCACCCCCATTTTACGGAGGGGAGCAGAAAGAGGAGGAGGAGGAGAGAACTAAGTAAGGGGATGGATGAAGAACAGCAGGATATTAGGCTGCCTAGTGCTTCTGAATGGCTTGACTTCTTAACAACTGGGGGCTCTGCATTACCCACCTACCGTGAAAACTGGCTGTGCTCTCTCTTTTGTGTCGTTGTCATTTCAAGGAAAAATCTCCTTTGGAGTTTTTCTTTCCCCATCCATTTCAGCAGCCTGCCATGCAAGGTTGTGCACTTCATAGTCTACTGAGCCTCCTAAATATTGCACCTCGTTATCATTACAGCCCTGACAGTGTTGTTTCCTACTGATGTGTCGGAAGAAAGCCAAAGTTAGTGGTCGTATGCTCAGAGATGCACAGTCGAGTTGCCTTCCGCATGCGCATGGATTCAGCGACCTGCTGCCTTCCAGGCTGCAAGGCTTTCAGTGGCCAGTCTCCAGACACGCTGGCCAAACTAAATCGCTCCTAGCTGCACGCCTTGCTGTCACCGTTTCTGTGCAGGAACACTCTAACGCTTCTATTCTTTTTCATAACGATTTCTTCTTTCCTTAAAGAAAAAACATTTATTTTACAATAGGAAGTGACTCATTTTAAGCAGGTTAGCAGCAGTTTTGCTCTCTTCTATCCAGTAGTGCTGCTGTAATGTGCTGCAGTGCCCTTTGGTTGCTCTGATACAGAGCTACACTTCTGCCAATTTATTTGTCCTCCTTTAAGCAGGATGCAATGTGCTGGCTTTCCGTCCAATTCAGATTTTAAGTCAGAGAAAGTATGGTTGTTGAATAAAAGGGGGGTTGAATCAGGCCTCAGGAGGGTTCAGTTCGTATTCATTGTGTGAACTCTAGCTAATGAGCAACAGCTGTACGAGTGCTGTTTTTTCAAGGTCATAACTGCATGTAACAATCCTCCCACTCATATTTTGAGATCTTCCTTTAGCACCTCTATTGTTCGTGTGTGCTGTTATGAGAGGCTATTTATTCAGGTGTTGGAAATGCCGTCTTTAATCAGAAGCCTGTACTGTGATTGCAGAAGAATATACCAGGCAGTAGATGGTAGGAATCCAGAACAGGTCAGACACACTTCTGCACTGCTGTGTGCTGTACGTACACCTACCTTCTGCCTTGCTATGGTGTTTACTGGGCATTACGTGCCACATGACTCATCAACAAACACTGCTACCTGTCCCCCTCCCGACCTGTGCTACGACCTAGGTCGCAGCTGTAAGCGCAGAGATGGCAATGCCCTTCAGGTCTCGCTCCTCCTACCCCTTGCATGGTGGTGGTCTCCTAGATCTGGGATGCTCAGCCCACAGCCCACCGGCAGTACCTGCCTTGCCAGGACAATGACCCTGACTCGCACACCTCCTGAACAGCCTCCGTATTCCAAGATGCATGTGGGGAGAAGGCTCCAGAAGGACCAGTTCATCATTTCGGTTTGCCTGTGACGGTCCTGCAGCTGGCACAGGCACAGTGCAAATGTTACACTTGTGTGTCAATCCAACACCTTGCTGTGCGAGGACAGCCAGTCTGTCATCTCTTAGGGGAAGGTCCATGATGTGTACCTCTCCCTTCGAAGCGTGTTAAACAGGTTAGGCACCCTGGCTGAGCTTACATGTTCCTCTACATCAGGACTACAGCTTCTCTGCTTCCCCATGGAGCCAGCTGAGCATGCTCTGTTCACGGCTGGACTTGGAATGACCCGGGTTGTCTCCCCATTCTGCGACACCTTGTCAGGTCTGACACAAAAGCTACCTGTTTGCACATCCAGCTGGGAGCACCCAAGCGTGTCCGGGCTGCTTTCCCAAGCTCGCAAAGTCCTGAATCTGTGTTTAAATCAGCGTGATGGGTTTTAAACAGAAGCCTCAGGCATGAATAGAAGAAACGTTGTAGCCCAGGTTCCCAAAGTCCAGCGTGGCACTTCACTGGGGCATCAGTGTAAGACTGTTATCTGCTGAGGATGCTGTAAGGGTGCTGGGTATGCCTGCACTTTGCAGCACTGGGATGTGATGACCCCTGAAGCCAAGTCACTCCCCAGGTAGGCGAATGATGAGGGAGCAAAGCGGAACCAGCAATCACGCAGTAAGAAAGCCAGATTACTCTGCCTCTCTGCACTCTCAGGAGGAGACCCCTGGAAGCATGGATCAGGCCGGGCCCCGGTCTAGGAAACGCTGCCACTGTCATTTCGGCAGCAGCTTCTATAATCCTGATGGGGAAGGTGAATGCACGCAAGGCAACTCAGTGGCCACTGCATCTCCTCCTGAAGCAAGAATGAGGGTCAAAGCCAGGTATCCGCAGTGAGCATCGCTACTTCTCTGACTGACCCTCCTGGTCGTGTCTGGTGGCACTGCCATAGCAGGAGCTCTTTGGGGCAGCTGCTTTGTACAGCTCTCACTGGCAAACAGACAGACAGAGAGTTGGTACCTGTTGCTCTTTGCTTCTTCACATTATCACCCCCCTCCTGGATTGAATCAGAGCAATTTCTTCCTTCCCCCACATCTGTCAACACCTCTTCTCTGGCATTTTGTCTCACTAAAGCAAGAAACACTTCCATTAAGCCTTCCTACACCCCATCTCTTGCCTCCCGGCTAACTGGAGGTGCTTCAGAGGTTCTCTCCGACTGACAGACAAGGGGAGTGCAGGGATGGCAGAGCAGGGGCTGCAGAACAGCTCCATAAATGATAAACCTCGCTTCTAAATGGGAGTATGACCCCCTTTCCCGTGCTGCTGCGTCGTGCCGCTCCCCACCCTCGCAGCAGCGGTTTCTCCCATCCCACGCAGCCTGCTCCTGGGGCACCCCTGCTCCCGGGGCACCCAGGCTCCCAGCAGCAGGGCTGCACACCTGGATGCTGCTGCACAGCTGTACTCAAAGCAGGTTTCAGAAAACAGTCTCTGCCTTGCCACCCTCTGCTTAGAGGGAAAAGCAGAAACCTCCCATCCCAGCTGACTGGAAGGTGCAGTCACCTTTGGAAGGGGAGAAGCCACTCCAGCACAGGGACAGCTGCTGTGGCAGGATCTGCACGCAGTGGTGCCTCCGCGCTTGCACCCCTTTGCAGGGCACAGCCTGGCGCTGGCCAGTGTGTGCGGCTGTCGTAGCAGGGGTGAAGGGAGTTCCCTTTGCTCCCTCTCCTCTCTGCCTTTCCCCGACTTTCTGGTGCCTGGTTGAACAGGGAGGGAGAAAGAGCCAGTGAGGACAGGACCTGCTGAGGCGCCTGGGTTACGGAAGCGAAGGGAAAGGATGCTTTCTCAGCATACACAATCCAGCCTGGCATCCCTTGGCCTCAAAGTGGAGTTGTTGAGTTAGTGAAATTTCCCTCAGACACTGGAGTGGGAAAGGCAGAAGCAGTTAACTGCTTTCCCCTCTCATCAGTCTTTCTGCAAGGTTTGTGGCAAGGAGTTAACCGTTTCCATTTCAGCAAAACACTGCCCTAATGCTGTGTTTGAGGACAGATGCTAGATGATGTTTCTCTTAAATTCTTAGCACCACACAAAGCTAATTACTAAGATCCCACAGACTTCAGGGTTCTTTTTCTAAAAGGTAATACGCATGCTACCTTTACAATTTTCTAATGTTAGAAAACTGAAGAACAGCTTCAAATTAGAACATGAAAAGCTCTTTTTAGCACTGTTGTTGCCCCATATCACATCCTTAATGAAGCTTGGCCATGAGAGTATTTCCCTAAACATATCCAGCTTGTTCTCATCTCTGTGCAGTCGCAGGGTAAGGTGCATGCATTTCTCGTGCACTCAGCATACAGTGCATTTACGCAGCATATACTGTACACGGGCAGTGGTTTTGTGTGTTAATCCCACCGTTATCTTCAGATAACTGAATAAGCTGAGACATTCGTACCTGATGTAAGCCCACTGAACTCAGCAGTGTTGCACCACCAAATGCTTTGGCTGTTTCTGTTAAGTGCTGTCACTGGTGCCACCACTCTAATCAACCCATGTCTGATTCCTTGAGAAATGCGTGTCACCATCGCTCATCTGGATTGTGCACCAATTTTAACCATGTTCTTAGAATGACTGCATTAGGTCTGTAATTACAATGCAGTATCCTTAGGGAGCTGGTGCTGGTATGTGCAGAACACTCATTAAGTGTTTCTTCTTATCTGTGCACGTAAGACACTCCCCCATTTCAGAGACATAGGGAGGCAAGCTTAGAACAGACTGCTTCCTAACAACTTCACCTGATAATCTTGAGAGGGTCTTGGTCAGTTCCTAGAGCACAGCTGTTGAAATCAGAGCGTGTCATTACTGTGGAGATCTAAACAGCCCCTTAAGGGATTAATGAAGAGGAAACTACCTCCTCACCCTGCTGGGTCTCTTCAGGTCAGGGCTGAGATTCCTCAGTGCTCTGGAGCAGGGACGCTTGCCTATGCCCTGCATCCTCTGCGGGTAAATACAGGACTTAACTTTCCACTTCTCTGAACTAGTAGCCAAGCTTCACATTTTAATATAAACCAGGGACGAAAAGAAAAGAAAACGAACAACCAAAAACCAAACTACAACAGCACAAAGGACATCAATTCATATGCAGAGTGGTAACTGCATGTGTGCTGTTCAGAGGCAGGCTTCTCTTCACGGCTGATTAAATTTTTTTCTATGTATTAATTGCTTGAAGAAGGAATTAAGGTGAACAAAACATTTAGAAATTGTAGACTATTAACTATCATTGATGCTTGCCATTTTAGGTGGCACTTTAAACATGTAGCAGTACAGAGACAGAACCAAATTATCTTGTATTGCACCCTTAAAATACCCGTTCACCTTGGTGCATCAGACTGCTCTAACTTTTCCCCGACTCATTCTGCCAGTCCTCGGGATCGCGGTAAGTTCCTCTGAGGCTGGAGGTGTTAAGCCAGGGAGCAAGTGGTGCTGTTTGCCCAGACAGGCTGTGCTGGGATGGCAGCTCTGCCTGCTGACGCCCAGCCCCGGACTGCTGAAGCGGCGCTGCACGAGCAGCTCTCCGCATGCCAAGGCATCTTGCCGGCAGCCTCAGAGAGCCCCATTCAAGAGAAAAAACCTGCTCAGTCCTCTGCCTCGGCTGAGATGCTAATGCCGATGTGACGCTGGTGTGGCATCTGTGCCTTTGGAGCTGTGAATACCTGCATGGTGGCAGTGGTGCCTCGCAGGTGTTCACATCCAAGCTTGAAACATCCTTTCCTTCCCCATTTGGGGTCTCTCTTGCTTTTCTCATCCCCAGCATCTCTATACTGTCTTTGTCCCCTTTTTAAGTAGGCAATTTCACCGAGGGCTATACAGTCTGGAGGCTGGTGCCTGTGAGCTGGAACTTTCTTCCAAGCCTTGTACCCGCACGCAGGGATCTCGGCGTTAGCACTGCCGTGTCCTTCGCAGGGCGCTGACCCTAAGACCGGACTTCAGATACTACCCATCAGCTGTGGGGACAGGCTCACGCCTGTGACAACTGCCTGCTAACCTTGCGACAGTGTGCTCCCCCCAGCCACGTTCTTACCAGCGGCACGTTGCTCCCGGAGCCGGCCCTGCCCCAGGGAGCCAGACAGAGACCTGCACCTGAAAACCTGACAGCTCCACTGCTGGTTACTGCCAGCCCGGCATGGGATCGACGGGGACAGAGACGGCGACCTCCAGTCCTCGGTACCGCTTTCTCTTCAGATGGCCACATCGACTGGGGCAGAAACTTGCCGGCGGGCTGACTCCGTGTGTCAAGTTCAAAGTCAGAGCGCCCGAGCCCGCGCGGGAAGGCGACGCCGCGGCGCGAGGGCAG
>NW_010246466.1:0-8838 GCF_000690775.1 Eurypyga helias
AGGCCCTTGTAAAAAGACCACCCACCTGGCTTTCTTGTAGCCCTTTCAGGTACTGGAAGGTACTATAAGGTCTCCCCGGAGCCTTCTCTTCTCCCGGCTGAACAAGCCCAACTCTCTCAGCCTGTCCCCATAGCAGAGGTGCTCCAGCCCTCTGAGCATCTTCGTGGCCTCCTTTGGACTCGCTCCAACCACTCTATATCCTTCTGATGTTGGAGGCCCCAGAGCTGGATGCAGCATTCCAGGCGGAGGTCTCATGAGAGCAGAGTAGAGGGGGAGAATTCCCTCCCTCAACCTGCTGGCCATGCTTCTCTGGATAAAGCCCAGGACATGATTCGCTTTTTGGGCTGCCAGGGTGGCCAGTTATAAATGGTTCAAATGCAGAGCAGTAATGCACCAAGAAAAAGAATCACAGTTGTTCTTTCACTTACATTAGTAAGCCAGTGTTGAAGAATAGGGGGCTGGGGGGCCAGAAGTTCAAGAAATTAGGAGCAGTAACTGACATTTGCCATAAGACTTGTTTTCATACCCTTACTGCTTTCTCACTACAAACCCATCCTAATTCATTAAGATAGTAATTTTCACATGTGACACACCACAAAGCATTACAGGGAAATCTATACAACCTCTTGAAACCAAGATGATTTTTTTTTTTTTTTTTTTGATAGGCAGCCACTTACCAAAACCAATATAATCTCTCTCAGGGGAAAAAAAATGCAAGCGATCTATCACCACTCAACTGTTTACAACCACCTGTGTGCGCTCCAGTATTTCCTAGATTTACCTCAAAGACAGTCAACTTTTACTGAAAATTATAATATTCTGAGAGACACCGAAAGAATATTCATACCAGTGTAAGCCTAATGTACTATAACAAACCAACCCAAAATCCTTATTAAGTCAAGCCCAGAAGTGTGAAATTCCTTCACCAACATGAGTAACATTTATTTCATTCTTTTGAAAACCTGAGGTAAAAATTCTGTCTAAATTATGATTTCCCTTATAAACATCATCATAATCTCCATTTAACTGATGCACTGAGGTACAAAAAATAAGCTTGAGATCTACAAAAACATGTTTCAGGAAAAGCCAGTCAGATTTGGATCCCACTGAAATCAGTGCAAGCTGGGCACTTACACACTTCTTGTGGATTTCAGTATCTGTACAACACAAAGCCTATTAGTCATGGGACGTATTCCTCTTATCAAAAGGAACAGATTGCTACACACCAGCTATCTATGGCAACTGCTGTGTGTAAATACCTGCTCGCACATCCTGTGGGTCAGTCTGCCCACCATGGTTACCATGCAGGCACAATAACCGGATGGGTAGGATGGCTGGGGGGAAGCTGAGGACTGAAGCAGTTAACAACCAGCTACAAGAATACTTAATGCTTGCATGTGTTCCTGTAGCGTTAAGAATTTTCTTTAACAGCACTTACTCTAGATCAAGCTGAAATTCTGATTTCCTCCCCCATCAGTGGGATTTAAATGGGCATTTACTTAAGTTTTGCAACCATGTTAAACATTTTCATTTGCTGGGTGGAGCTAAAACAGACTTGAGAAAAGGTTCATTAAGAACTATTTTAGGTTTTACAAAGGAAACTCAAAAGATTGATAAGGACTGTTCTGTGACAGTCAAAAATTTTTTCTAAATTTAAGTAAGTTTGTTTGTTTGTGGGACAACTATAAAAGTATCAAAGCACCTACATATTAACAATCATATTCAACAAGCCTGAAACTGCTTTTAAGAATAAAAACTATAACCCTAAATATCATTACGATATCATTATCACACAGTATTTTTACTGCAAAATGCAAATATGTTATGAATCTCTATTAAAGGATAATCCTATAGTTATACAATGGCCAAAGAGTGATGGATTTCCAACATTGTCTCTGGAAAACAAACTTGAACTACACAGCTTCCAGAAGACATCTGTGGAGGAAGAGGGTGGGGGAGAAGGAAGCAACAGTCACTTCTAAGAAAGGGGAACATTTTGTGTAAAGAAGGTTTTGCATATTACCAAGTTCACCTCCCAAAAAAGCCTTCATACAAGAACAGAGGGAGGCATGGTGAAACTACCGCATTGTATGCGAGCAGCAAAGCCCAGGTGCAGGCACTCAGCATTCTCCCCCTGCAAGACTAAACTAATTCTGCAGCAAAATGGCATGAAGTGAACAGTTTGTCTCAAACATGGCACGAAAATGATCATCAGCAGAAGTATGACAGTCTGGAAAACGATTCCCTCATTTATAACCATGAAAACTCTGCCAATTGGTGACATGCACTTAAGAACAGAAAAACCATGCATGACCTTTTACTCTTAAATGCCTATAATCTTTTAGAATTTCCTTTTGTTTCTGATTTCATATTTTAACCCTCAACTGTTCTGTCCCTGCCCTGAATTCATATTTATTCGTTACCTGTTCTCTCTCTTGTCCCACACAATTTTTTGTTACTCAGTTTCCTTCTCTCTGCCATGCAGCCCAAGTGTCTGGTTCACCTCTCTGTACTTAGAAGGATTTAGTACATCCATTTCCCTTCCTTGTTCCTTTAGTGGCTGGCAGCTCTAGTTGACTTAGTCAGTGACACTTCCCTTAGGGTTTTTCCAGATTCCTCTGTTTATGCACCAACAAATCCACTTAGTAAATAAAAAAGTTTTCAAAGAGAAGGTAGACTCCCCTTTGGAAAGAACTGCACATCTGTGAAAGCAGAAACGGCTCAACATCAGCGCAAATTATTCAACTGCCCACTGAGAAACAAAAGCAACAGGCCCAAGGATCCCAAACTGGCCACCTAAAAAACAGAGGTCATGCCGTAAAATTTGGTTTTCAGCTTATTTGGAAAATTAATATAATATTTGCATAGCTGAACTACTTAAAAAACATTACACTTTGTAAAGAATGTATGTAACTTCTAAAGGAAGACTAAGAATTCAGACCACAACTATTAGACTTCTAAATTAAGCTTATAAATTACTGAGTCATCATTAGAAACACTGCATATGTTCATATTTCATCACAGCTAGGAGAGAAATAAACAAAACCGAACTCTGGCTCATATTTAGTTCCTCAAACGGTTTAAAGAGAGAATAATCTTGAGTAACAGTCAAAGACTATCCACTTGTACCTGAAACCACCATCCGAAACCAAACGTTATTCAACAGGTTTTCTCTGCCAAGAAGCCTATTTGCCAGACATCAACAGTGATGGGGCTCTTCTTCAAGTTTTGTTTTTAATTTAGCAAACTTTCATCTTTTCAGAGATACGAGGTGGCTTACATTATTTATGTGAGGCCAAACAAGAAAGCTTGTAGGCTATAACATTTCTTTAAAAAACACCTGTATTTTTGACTGTTTGCTCCAGATTTTTTGAAGGGAAAAGCACTTCCAAGTTGAGTGCTATTTAAAAAAAAAAAGGAAAGACATATCATGTGTCACATGGGGACTGCAGATTTTACTCATCAGTTTACAGTATTGCAAGGACTACACTCCCCAAATTAAACTGAAAAAAACCACCTTCCCATCTTTTTTTTTTTAATTTAATAGAATAATTTAATTAATTAATTAATTAATATAATTTTAATTTAATAGAAGAAATATTAACACGAATGTATTAGGAAAAATAAACAAGGTGGGTCATGTGTATTCCCATTTTGGCAAATGCAAGTAGAATACAGGCGGCAAAGAAAGCAGTATTTTTTTATAAACAGACCAATAAATCTGAACTTTTCATCCAAACATTTGAAAGTACTCACACATGTGTGACTTCGGTCTGTCACAAGTGCCTGTTAAGTATATGATCAGAATATTGGGAATAAAACGTGTTGTGTATAGTCATCTCTGGAATGCAAGGGACCTGAACCTGTTAACACCTGGAAGAAACTCTAAGAGTTTCAGAAAGGCAGATTTGTATCTTCTTTCTTAAAAAAATCATATTTTTACATAAACACTACAATTTGCAGCCTTGTCCCTATTGATTTATTGTCACAGAATCCTCAACAACTAAAGAAACTGTTAGGACTTCATTTTCATATGTCCATCCAGAGGACAAAAAGAGGACAGTTCACTGAAAGACAGCATTCTACAAAAATGAACCTGAAGGCAGACACTTTAATCTACTTTTCATCCTCAACCAATACACCAATCATATATGATAACAGTTGGCAGGACATCTTCAAGGAAAGAGGAATCCAAGGTCAGCTTATGAAAGAGAGCTTTTACTGGACGAGTGCTACCAAACCTCCTTTGGCTGCCGATAGCATTGTTGCTGTAAGGAACCTTAGAAACTTCAAGCTCAGCACTGAAGGAATCATTGAAATCATGGAATTAGTACAATAAACTTTATTCATACAGTGTAGGGGGGCAGACAAATGCACAAGAGCATGGGAAGATTGCAGTATTCCAGCAGCCCTTTTCTCAAGGACATTCAAAGTATACTTTACTGGTTCTACAATCACCAAGACTGGTAAAAAGCCCAAAATACTCACTCATGACTTCAGGCTTTTCAAAGCACCACTCCATCTTTAAACCTTTCTTAACTCATGAAAGACGTGCATCTAAGACTCAGTAACTCAACAGTTGCATGAAGCAGCACTGGACACCCTTTCAGCCAGCATCAGGCATGAGTAAGGGAACCTTGGCCCATTACTTAATTTTCTATGGCCAGGGAGTTCCTGTTTCCCCCTCAAGAGTTTTTATTGGATACAACTGTATGATAACACAAGGTTCTCCATAGCGTCTGAAATACTTCCTCAGCCCCAGCAAGGATGCTGTGCTGTTTACATTGCATTTTACATTCTTTATCAATTATACTTGTATTTAATAACAAAAAGAACAAAAATTTACTCTTTGTAGCCAATATTTATATTTTCCATTTGGTAGTTCTGATAATTTTTCATACTGAGTAGAGATAAAACTGACTTGGCAGACTGTATTTATCAACATTTCATCTGCTAAACCATTTCAGCTGGAAAGCCAACTGTATTGCCAACAGTTCTAAAAAGCACGCTTCTATGTGTGTTATGAGAGAAACTCACAAAGAACACAAAATCAAAATAAGCAAGTAAGACAAAATAATGGGGGGAACCCCAACAGTTCAACATCTAAAGGTATTATAAATAATCCCTAAAATGGAAGCTTATCCAGTGCCAAGTATTTTAGAAATACAACTTTCTTTTTTAAACACTAAATGTGCTTCCCAGGTTCCCAAAACCTCTCCCACAATACTACCCCAAGAAGGAAATGGAGCACAGTCAAGAATTTCACCTATAGTTCTGGTAATTGCCAAATTCGACAGTTTTTCAAATATTAACTCCCAGAAATAAAACAACCTTGTGCTGATCACTACCAGAAATACAATTTTCACAGGACCAGCTCAGTCTTAAGTGATACTTTCCATGAAAAACAACACAATTATACAGGTTGAAACTTCGAAAACAATTGAACTGACAACACACTCAAGTGACATGATAGAATTCTGACAAAAAAAAATGCAGTAAAAACTTACTTTAATGCTGATGTATGTGATTGCATGCATGCATACTGAAATCTCTGGATAGCTTTGCTGTGCACTGTATTTATTTGTAGTATATTTAATAATTCCTTGTTTATTAACAAAGATTTGTAATCATATTCTACTTTAATCCTGAATCATTCAACCTTCTTCCTTAATCAATCAAAGCTTGGGTCTTCAAGCAAGGAGTCATCTCTATTAGTTGTAAAAGATTGCTGATGCTTTATCAAGGAAAAGTGCCCAGAATAGTATAAGCAAAATTGACCATCGTTATTTAAATATGTAATTACTTCACTGTTGATGGTCTTAGCAGTATCACCTCAACACTCTTCCTTTCATTTCAGAGCTTTCTCCCTCTAGAACCTGATCCACAACCCAAAAATTTCTCATTGATGATCTGAGGACTCTAGTTTAGCACCATTAATGATCACTACCAAAACTGACATACACAATGAAAGCGTGCATCAGTTGACAAACAAGGGTATTGCAATACTACCGTGCCTACTTAAGACAAAAGGACTGAGCACTGTGTATTACAAATAAAATGAGAAAAAGATGGGGGAAGAAAATGAAGTTTCATGTATCCTACATCTATAATCACATCTACAAGATGAGACTGAAAGGACAAAACAGGGTGGGAACACAGGCACGAATGGCAGCATCACTTACCATTTCCTGAGAAGCATACTTAGGATCTTCTGGATCTACTGACCAATAGCAGTAATCAAAGCTGAAGGCCACAGTCTTTTCTCTTGAGTCCCAAGCGCTGTCAAGCCTACTGTCAACCTGACAACAGGAGGAAACAGACAAAGACCAATTCACTCTGAAGCTGACCAAAAAGTAAGCATTTTAAAACTAAGAGGAAATTTATCTAGGATCTGTATCATGGAAAAGGAATGGCAAATAGTTTATCCTCTTTATTTAATTTTCTTTAATGCTCAGAGTGAGACAGAGACATTTGTGACACACCTGTTGAAGAATTTTTGCTGAAGGATTCATTATAATTCCCGCAGTAATCACAATTATCCCACAGTTCATTTATTTGCCTTTCAAACAGAAACATGTTTGACAACATAAAATTGATTTTCTCCCATTCTATTAATTTAGTGAGGGACTGTGGCAGCTTTAAGTAGTTCAAGAGTCTAAACCAGAGGGTTGATTTCCATGCATGCCGTCTCCAGAGCTTTCACAGATGGCAACAGCTACATGCAGTTTAGTCTTAGAGCTCTTGGTCTTTTACCAAGGTCTGATGTGAGCTGAACATATTTTGCTCCATTTCATGCAAGTCAGTTGTACTCTGAGCACAAATTTGAGAGGAGGAGGCGCACAGGGAAAGGAATTATCCATATATTAGTAACAGTAAGCACAAAATCCTAAACAATTAACTAACAGCTTTGAACGATGGCATGCAGCCAGACTGAAAAAGCTTTGATAAATAAAAAATACAAAACACAAAACACACAGCTACATGTTAGGTCCCCTGCCCCTAAGAAAGAAAACCCAAACAAAAACTAACAAACCCAAACCACAACCCTAAAACAAACAAAAAAATCCCAAACACTTTTGCTGCAATTATTCTAGAGCTGTTCCAGTTTAAACTTCTCCCTTTATATTTCTATTCGAATGATCCAATAGCCAAGCAAACACTGACAAGGATCAGGATCATTATATGAGAAACAGGAGACAACAAAAAGCATACCTTTATATTTGTGACTTTTGCCACTTTGTCATCAACTTCTACGATCACTCTTCCTCCTTCTGCACTCTCTCTGGAAACAGAACACATTCAAAAAATACATTTAAAATATGAAGACACATGAAGATGCATTTCAAATTCATGAACCCCAGAAGCTTGCATTGACTTTAACAAACTGCAAAACAGAGTGAGCTATAAATCAGATACTCTTACTTAAAAATTATGATCAGAGGGCTGGAGCACCTCTGCTATGGGGACAGGCTGAGAGAGTTGGGCTTGTTCAGCCTGGAGCAGAGAAGGCTCCGGGGAAACCTTATAGCACCTTCCAGTGCCTGCAGGGGCTACAAGGAAGCTGGGGGGGACTTTTTACAAGGGCCTGTAGTGACAGGACAAGGGTAACGGGTTTAAATTGAAAGTGGGTAGATTTAGATTGGACATGAAGAAGAAGTTCTTCCCGGAGAGGGTGGTGAGGCACTGGAACAGGTTGCCCAGAGAAGTTGTGGATGCCCCATCCCTGGAAGTGTTCAAGGCCAGGTTGGATGAGGCTTGGAGCAACCTGGTCTAGTGGAAGGTGTCCCTGCCCATGGCAGGGGGGTTGGAATTTTTAAGGTCCCTTCTAACCCAAACCATGCTATGATTCTATGATAAAACCCTCTGTGACAGGACGTAGCATTTGCAGATATGCAGCCAGGCATCTCAATAGTAAAAGCACAAAACAGGACCGCGGTCATTAAACAGTTTCAAAGTGCTTGTCCTAAATACTTTGCTAGGATTTTATTTCAAATTAAGAGTTGCTGTTTAAAATCATATTTACAAGTAATTAGAGTGGAACACTGGTAGACAGGCTGTGGAGAACAGACCCATGGCACAGACATGTGAGCTGCAACTGCTGTCAGGTCGCACTGTCTGATTTTCACCACATAATGCAAAGTGTTTGTTGTAGTCCTCAAAAATACTCTTTAGCAAAACAAAACTGTCCTGAAATGTAAATGGATACATGATTGTTCCACAAGTGCAAAGGACCACACACTCAAATATACCATCTGTATAAAATTCCCACTGAACACAGCTATGACTGGCTACTACAGCCGACTTGAACTTCCAAAGCTGAGTCATATTAGAATAGAATGAAAAAAAGGATGTGGTCAAAGCAAAAAAGAAAACCAAACCAAACCAAAATAAAAAACCCAACCCAAAACCAAACAAAAAACCAAAACCCAACTTATTTCTGACCTGACAGCATGATAATTACTTGAAGTTAATATAGGTGTGTAAATTCACAGCTCCCTCAATAACTACACATAGCAAGACAGAAATGCGGAAGGTCAGTGGACTACTTGTCTGACAGCAGAAAATAACAACACTTTGGTACTGAGAAGCTAAGAACAGGAGAAAGTTTTATGCTTTACATTTCTTCTGCATTTTGCTTTGCACTCCCATACTGCAAACCTTGTAAGCTGCAACTTTACCAGAAGGTTTTATCTTGATGCCTTTGTAAAGCTGTAAGAAACTGGTTTAGAAGTAAAATAATTTTTTCTCTTTAGTGCAGTATTGTCACACTTTGTTTAAAATTAAGCTGAAGGAACAAACACTGTCACTTGAGATTCACAGCATTCTGCTTGAGAAGCT
>NW_010246467.1:0-4343 GCF_000690775.1 Eurypyga helias
ACCGTTCTATGACTCTATGATTCCATGAAATCGCCATGTGAACACCTTCACTCAGTGTCCTGGCAACAGTCAGTATGTGAAGGGATCAGTTTTTACAAAGCCAGGCATGGTGTTCCCTGCATCAAGAAGCCATGGTTTCAGGACACCCCTCCCCAAGCTCTCCTCCCAACACACATCAACGGTCTTGTCCCAGACCTTCAGCCCTTTGTCTTGTTTGCCAGGAATGTGGCTGAAGTTGCCATCTCTGCCAGCTGCTCTTTATTCGGGGAGAATTAAGCTCTTCGCAGGCACGGGAAGCCAGAGCTGGTGAAAGTGGTGCTACAGTGCATCTCATGGCTAGAGATGGGTGGGCAATGTTCAAATTAGACATTTGTCTCAGTTATGTGTTACGGGGCAGAAGACGAAACGTTAAGTCTTCTTGTGGGAATGTTTGAAAATTTCTCATCAAAATAAGAAGAGACATTCACGTCAGATATTTCGGCTTTCACAGCTATGGGGGTCTCGTTTTTCTGTGTACTTTGGCAGGAGATGCTGATGCTGATCACCCCCTGGCCACAGCCTTCACTTGCGGCATGGGGGAGTTGGGTCTGTCACCAGGTCAGAATGGGGATGGCCAGAGGTTGGGTCCAGAGCTGCAAACTCCCAGTGAACAATGGCTCTGGATACTGGTACTCAGTGACAGCAGGTGAACAGTTTCGCCTTCTCCACTTCACTCAGAGTGAAACTGAAAGAAAAGAAATAATTCTTTAAAAATACCTTCTTTGAATTTTGGGGAAACATAGGTGGACTTTCAGGTTTACAGGTTCTGAACAGCATAGTCTTCCTTACGGTAATCACTCTTAGGCCTTTCCTCAGATAAATATTTCAGATTTATTGCAGCCAGTCAGTGTACCTGTCATAAAGATAAGCACTGGAATTAAAATACCTATCTGAGTTATTACCTGATAAACCATTTCTTGGTTCAACAAACTGAATTACAGTTACTTTCTCTTCCTTTGTCAGCTGATTGCAGACTGAGGAGACAGTGAGCAGCAGGAAGGAGCTTGAACTGTGAACTTTTGCTTTATGGCATTGAATAAGCTTTTATTGGCTAGTTTGAACTTCTCCCCTCCCCCTAAGTTACAAGCTGGATGGTGATCATTTTCACACGCAAGGACAATGTTTGGGAGTACCCCTTACACTTGAGTGTCTGAACAGTGGGCTTCCATCTGCAGAGCCACAGCAGGTAATGCTGCTGGGAACTCAGCCAGGGCATGTAGGAACAGCCCTGTGGTTTGAGCTCTTCTTTACAGTCATGCAAACATGGCCTGGTTATTAATATCCAAACAGTAAGTTACAACTACCCTGCAGCAAGGAGATGTTTGCATTTCAGAAGGGCATTAAAAAAGCCATTGGGGTTACACCTACAATGAGCTGTTTCATGCGTCATTTACTGCTTTTTGTCCAAGACGAGAAGCTTCTCTTAAGAATATTTGCACTCACCAAAACCCTCAAGCATCTTGTAGAGAGCAAAATATTATTGTCTTTATACAAACTTCAGGGCACAACTGCTGTAGAAATATTTGTGGTGTGAACATTAATCTCTGTTTTGAATGCCTGTTGTGAAACACAGTGCTTGCTGTCAATTCAGGGACATGCCTCTCTCTTCAGAAGGTATCCATGGGATTGGGTACCATACATGGGCTCCCAAGGTCATATGGAGGTGTAAAAGTGCTCATACCTGGACAAGGAGTCAGTTCATGATAATGTCAAACGGCTAATTGATACATGTTTTTTTCTAAACTCCTTTGTCTCATGTTCACGTTGGTGAAGGTGACAAGGAAGCTGTGTCTCTTCTGAGTCTCAGTCATAGATTTCATAGATGTTTGAAGAAGTCATTCCCAGAGTGGTGGGAGGAGATGAAACGACTGTGCAGCATCAACAAAGGAGGGTCAGGGTCTTCACAGCATCCTTTTAGACATCCTGCAGAGGCAAAAACCCAGGCCACACAGTGCAAGGAGAACCAAGAACTAGAGGCCATGGGTGGACAAGGAACACTTTGGAGACCCTTGGGATGGGAGAGGCTGGAAGCTGGTGCCCTGTGTCAGCAGCAGACAGGATCTCTACCCACAGGCCTGCAACAACCAAGCAAAAGTCTGGGGCACAGGCAAGGAGGAATCATCACAGGACTATTTAATGTGTCCGTTGACATCCCAGATGGTGGGATGAATGGCAGTCTTGGAAATTTGGCAGTGATACCAAATTGGGAGGAGCAATTAATGGACATGTTCAGAGAAAGGTCCCTGTGATGGTCAGGGTTGGAGCACAGGGTTTACAAGAGGAAATTGGGGACACCGAACTGGTTCAGCCTGGGGGAGAGGAGGGGAAGGAGGGATCACTCTGCTGTCTGCAACTGCCTGGTGGGAGGGAGCAGAAAAAGCGGAGCCAAACTCTTCCAGTGGTGACCATCAACAGGATGAGATGCAACGAACATGACCTGGAACATGGGAAATCCCCATTAGGTATTAGGAAAAACTATGAGAGTGATCATGCATTGGAACAGGGCCCAGAGAGGATGTGGAATCTCTGTCCTTTGAGAAATTTAAATTTGACTTGACAAATCTCTGAGCCGCCTGATATAACTGGACCTGCTTCAAGCAGTGAGTTAGATTAATTCCTGAGGTCCCTTCCAATCTGAATTACTCTATGATTTCATGAAAATAACTTGGGAGAAAAACATAGTTGCATTTTAAAAGTAAATAATGAGCTTCCCTGGGTTTCTGTACATAAATTCAAATGTTTTCAATGTGCTTTTAAATCCAAACATTATCATCCCATTTTTGCAAGTTTTCTAAATTATGCATGTATATGAGAGAAATTGGAAGGCCATTATTACTATTGTACATCTGTACATTGTTATTATTAAACGTTGTTAAATGCAGTGAAAAGTTTCCACCTAGGTTAACATGAACTAGTAAACTATGACATTTTTGTCGTCCTGGTATTTAGGACCATTAGCCACATATCAGAATGTGATGTGCAAGGTGCTTTACGAATTAGGTCCAAAAAGACAGCCAGGGAGCTTTTGAGTTCAATAGAAATAATACTTTTGTTTCTTAAGATGGCTTGCAAGGGGACGTTTCTCTTTTTTTTGCACTGGTTCAGGTCAAACAGGCAAGAGGGAGACCTGAACTTTCTATATCAACACAAAGTTTGTACTGAGAAACCGCTTACTATGCATCTCCAGACAGAAAAAAAAAAAATCTTATATTTGCATCAAAAATAAAGATATGTCACGTAGGTAAGGAGTTTCGCTGTCCGTGTGATAATAACTTAAATACATGACATATTTTAGAAAAGTCAATGTAAAAATACTTCCAAACGAAGCTGCCAATCTAGAAGAAAAAAAGCATTCCTGGAGGCAAGTCATCGCAAACTGTTGGGAAGAATTCTTGAGTAAGGGAGGCCAGAAAGTAATTTTGAAAAGTTTCGGATTACGTAGGTTTATTACACCATGAAACACAACAATAGGCTGCAAAGTGGTGGAAGAAGCACAACTACCATAACTCAAAAATAACTAAAACCAGACTTTATCCAGCTAGGTGAGCCTTTGACTTTTTCATGGACTGTGTCTTCAACAGAGTCAAGCCTTTTCTCAATGTACTTTTGTAGATACTTTCTCTAAAAAGAGGCAAGCCTCTTCTAAGTCTCAGCTTTTCTGCCTGACACCCACTTTAAAGCATCTCTCCCCTCTGCCTCCTAATTTCCACCCACCTAGAAGACAGACTCAGCGACTTACAAGATTCATTTTTGGCCTTTTGTGTGCAGCCAGGGATGGCTTTGAACTACAGCCTGCACTCACCCTCTCAGGTGAAGTGATGCAGCTTTCCAAAAACCGGTTCTTCTTTCCTGTCCTAGCCAGACTGTCCTGGTCACATAGCACCAGGGGAGTGGATGTCTGACTCATCTCTTCTCTTACAGCTACAGTTGGAAGGCTCTAACGAAAAACAGATGCAGAAAACATACCCTTTGAATACTTAACAAACCGAGCTGCTCTTCCCTGACATTGTTCCTTTGCTCCCCAGCAACAGCGTGCTCGCTTGCAAATCGCACCCTCTCTGTGCTCTTTGTTGTTGCACGTGCAGCTAACTTGGCCTGATGGTCCCCATCCCAAATCAGATCTTCCATGAGGGACTTCTGTGCGTGACTGCTCTGTCATCGGGGCTGCTCCGCTTGGTCATGGATCTGAAAGGTTTGGGGAAGGAGATGTGAGAGCAGAGAACAGCACATGGCACTTGTTCTCCTAACTCTGTGGTTTTGTAGCTAAGAAGAAAGGACATTTTAAAGTTTCTCCACCCCCCCCC
>NW_010246467.1:4363-10571 GCF_000690775.1 Eurypyga helias
AAGGCTTGTATCTTGAAAGGTAGTGGATTCTTTTTCTCCAAAACCTGTGGCTCTTGTCGTGGTATTGCATATCTAAAATCGCTTAAATATCCCAAAGCAATGGTGTTTGCTGTATGTGGGCAAAAGAATGTTTTCCACTGGTGACTCAACAGCTGTAATCCTGTTAACCTGCTCGTCTATAGCAGTCACAATTCAAGGAAAAGGAGATAATAGCTGTGGGGCTAGGGTGTATTTGACATTGTGGTTATGTGTGTGGCCATGGCAGATAATTCCCAGAATTTTTACAAACAAAGTTGCACATTGTTTATCTGATCTAAGCCAACTTAATGCAACTTTATCTACCAGTTAGGAAGCATACACAACGGAAAACATACTTCCACCTTCCTTGTCCTTGACAGGGCCATATACACATCGTAGGGCAGTAGAAGTAAATGACACACGCCGCTGCCCTCACGCTAGCTTCTGTGTTTGCACGTGCAAGCAGTTACCACGCCTGGAAAGAACATTCATATAGTATGTCAACGGATTTATATGTTGCAGACATGTCTTAGTGCCATAGCTGCGCTCAGAACGCAGCTGAACGAGTGGTTAGAGAACTTCTGAGGCATGTGTGATGTTGGTGCAATGGTCACGTGTGCCTGGGCAGCTTTGCTCCTTGAAAACTTGTTCTGTGGTTTTTTTTTTTTATCTCCAGCTTTTTTTTTTCTCTCTTTTTTTTTTTAATTCGAGCTAAATGTGAAAAAAACCGTGGCTTTTGTTTTAAAACATTGGCTCAGTAGTTTTATAAGCAAAGATGTTTATTATTCTTCATCTTAGAAGACGTTCCTAGCGACAAAGCTGCTTCAGACAAAGTAGATAAGAATTCTGCAAACTGCTGAAGGAGAAAGAAAACCTTTGACGAAAGGACAACTCTTTATCTGGCGGCTGTTCATACCCTTGGATGTACACACGTGATTTGTGGTGGATGCGGCCGTAGTTGCGCTGGGTACAGTTTTATGATGAGCTTTTCAGCGGTAAGCTCGCTGAACTGAAGAGCTGTTTTCAGCACAAAGTGCAAGACCTCTGATGGAGCTAAAATCTCCCTCTTTTTTTGCCATCGCAGGACAGGAAGGCGCTTGGTTACAAAATTCAGCTGTGGTTTTTATGTACCACAGGCTGAGCCTTTCGCTTGCTTGCAGCAACCCCTTCCATCCTTCGGTGTTCGTGGGTAGGTAACCGTAACGGGCTGTTTGCTCAGCGCTAGGAAGGAGATATTATGCGTATTTGAATGGAGTCCAGATTTACATTTTTGTCCCTCTGTGTCTGAGGAGGGTGTTTGGGAATTGCGTTTGACCCAGACAAGCTGTTAGCTAACTTTGTTACTAGATGTTTTTTTCTGGAATCAGGTACAACAGTGATATTGGGAAACATCCATTAAAACACATAGTTTGTAATTCCCTGCTCTCCACCCATTGCTTGATGGCATTGTGTCCCTGTCTGGCCAGACAGTGTGAGTCAGATCATTACCTTTCAGGGCAGAATTGCCGGGAGGGAAAACATTCCAGTGAAAATGATAGGATGCGCTGAGTGAGGCACCATTTCGTCTTTTTCTTTAAAAAATCAAGTCTCTTCCTGAACAAATGGCCCTTATATGGTAAAAGTGCAGCCTGCTCTTCTGGCCCTGGGATGTTCGAAAGCATCACTTTTAGGCATGTTTGGTATTAAGAGGTATCTGGAAGATCAGATTATTTTCTCTTTAATCTCTAATAATGATGAGCCTGAACACAGTGCATGTTTACTTCCTGCTCATTCCTGAAAGGGGCATGAAAAAAAGGATTAACCAGACAGCCTGCTGGTCCTGCTGCTGCTGCTGTCTATAATACTTCCTTTCCTTATACAGTTGCTCAGTAGCTGGTGGAAAATTCCTATTCCGTGCAATCAGAAACAGCCTTTCAGTTTTTTCGTGTACCTGTTGCACCAAAATCCATAACCAGTTACAGTCCTGTAAGTTTGTGGGGGATTTAAAAGAACTTCACTAAATTCCATGAAACTGAAATTTGTAGGAAGGGTGTAGAATGTGGCTTGGTTCTGTCACAGTGTGTAGGGTGGTTCTCCAGAGCTGTTACTCTACGAGGATTCTCAACCCACAAAGAGTCATTAATTAAACGTGGATGACTGGCAGGAGGACATGACTTCTGACTGGGACATTGAGAACATGGAGGGGTGGGGGTCTTTTGCTTGCTGTGTGTGATATTGCTTTCTGGATGGAGGCTGCTCTTCCAGTCTTTCTCCCAGTGAAAATAGACTTTGCTCTATGTAAATGGTAGCAGTGATGGTAATTTTTTTTTTAAGAGAGAATTTACTCCAAGATCCCTGATGGTGTTTTTTTTTTCTCAAGAGAGGATTTACCGTGCTCCAAGAGAAAGGCAAAAGTCCCACTGACCAAAGCGAACTGGCGGCAGCAGCCCTTTCTGGTCAGTGAGCATCTTCCAACGGAATGACGTCAGAGGTTGCTCAGCTGGACTTTGGGTGTGAAGCTGGAAGTCTGGTTTCATCCAGAGGTGTGCAGGTGTCTTGCTTGAGAGGTGACTTGTGTGGGGTGTGAAGAAATGGAGAACATGTGTTAAAGATGTGGCTTTACAGTGTGAGCGAGCAGCAGAGTGACTCGGGGAGGGAGGGTGTCACACTCTTGTCATCAGTGCTGTGTGAGAGTAAAGCCGTGCGGGAAGTTATGTGTGAGGACTTCCCTGCATCTAAAACACCAGGAAGTAATCAAATCCATCTTATGAATTGATTCTGATGAAAGTGTAATTAATTGAAAATTGTAATTAGTTGAAAGCTGGGAAGACTCTTTTACAAGAGCATGTAGTGACAGGACAAGGGGTGACGGGTTTAAATGGAAAGAGGGAGATGGAGATGGGACATCAGGAAGGAATTCTTCCCGCAGAGGGTGGGGAGGCATTGGGACAGGTTGCCCAGAGAAGCTGTGGATGCCCCATCCCTGGAAGTGTCCAAGGCCAGGCTGGATGAGGCTTGGAGCAACCTGGTCTAGTGGAAGGTGTCCCTGCCCGTGGCAGGGGGGGGGGCTGGGTGGGCTGTAAGGTCCCCTCCAATCCAAACCCTTCCGTCATTCTATGATTCAATAATCCAAGGTGCTGCAAACCAGATTTTTCTGTGTTATGTTTAGTCACAACAGTATTTGTTGTCTGTTATTCAGATATGCTGTTTCTTTTATGTCTTTCAGGTCAGGGAAGCCTAGATAACTTCAGTACTGATAAAAGCTAAGTTACAAGGCAGGCACGCTTTGACCAAGCCGCTTGAGGAAAAAGCTTCCCATCCTGCGTCAAAATTTTGAAATTTGATTTTCCCCTCCCACTTTCTGCACTGTAACAGCACCCCAGATACTGCAGAGCTGTTTGTGTGGAAGCAGTGGCCCGACTTGGACCTGGAGTGGCTCCTCTCAGAGGTGGTACATGGATTGCAGCAGGAAGTTTCTGTCACCTGGCCTTTTCCAGTTGCCTGAAAACTCCCAGTTTACTCTTTAGCTAGGTAACTAGTGGCAAAAGCATTTACCAGCGTAAGGTGGAACCAGAAAACAAGGCTTTTCAAATGCATTTAGCGTTACTCCTATTAACACAAGTAAAAACTACAGATAGCTACCTCTACATTCTGCACAACTTTCTGTTTGCCTTATACAGGTCCATAGTTCATTCAAAGTATAATTAAATAACTTTATGTGTTTTCTATGACTGTCCAATTACAAATCCTACACCTATAGTACCAAAAATCTTTACTGCTTTTAGTAATTGGGCCCCTTTTACCATAATGTTGCCAGCCATAAATTTAGAAATTTGCTTAAAAGTTGAACTCTGCAGCTGGGCTCACAAAAAGATGGGAATAGGTTGCACGCCTATGCAAGTGGAGTAGCTGCATACACATATGTAAGTTGAAAGTTGAAAGTCCATCTGTCTCTAGGCAAAAATGTGAGGCAGCAAGAATGCTGCCTTGGCTTGTAAGGTCTTGGTACACTTTGGTCTGAATGACACCCGTCAGCCTCTGTAGCCAAGCACAGTCTCGACCTTTTACGCTGCACACACACTGCAGAGCTAACTGGAGGTTGATTCATCTTGGAAATGAAAATCTTCCAAGGAAAATCTTTTATCTGCTATGAAATAGCCTTGTGATAAAATCTGTTCTACTTAGCCTTGGGACCACAGCAATGTTCTGGTCGCTAGGACAAGGTCTAAAAAGATTATGATAGTGAGCACATCATAGATTTCTTTGAATCATTCAGTGCCTGCTAAATTGGCACCATTTCAGCATCAATCCTGCTGCTCCCCCCCCCAGCGCTGCCCAGCCTGCACACATGCTGTTGTAGCACTGCTGGGGTTATTTTCCATTTTATTCAGAGTGATGAGGGACCACGGAGAGTGGACCTGAGATGGACAAGCCTGTGGGAGCAGCTTGTTCAGACCTACCTTACAGAAAGCAGAGCACTTCAACAGGTGACACTGACCTTAACAGTTGCCTTGGTCCTGCATGAATTTCCAGCCTCAAATTCTCTGCTTTCCCCAAGGACAAGTGTCTATTTGAAAGAGGAAAAAAATGCTTGCATGTCTTTTTAAAAATGAGCGTAATGCAAAAATAAGGCTGCAGTGAATGTTAACTGATTTTAGTTTGCTCAAGTAATCTTAACCTAATGCTCCTGGATTGAATCATACGTTAAAATCAGTGAAAATACATGGTGTTATTTACACGCACATGCACACACTCTGGGTGGTAACTTCTCGGAAGGTGTCAAAGAAAAAAGTCTGTCTTCTCCCACTGTCACAAAATGAAAGGAGAGAAGAATATAGTGCAAGTGAAATGATTTGTCTCTAAATCACACATTTGGAACATTATGGCTGGCAGTTTGTTTACAACTGTAATGGGATTACAAGCCTGAGTGTTCCAAAACTACATAAAAAAAAAGAAGAAGAAATGAATAGGAGACAACTTGTTGCAACCTGTCATATTTTTCTTTCTTCCGAGTAAACGAATCGCTCCAGGTTTATTCAGGCCTCACATGTGTATGGTTGTATCCCATGACCTAGTGAGAACTGTCAGTCTCTCACCCACGCAGGGACTGCACGCCTCCTTTCACAACTTCCTAAAATACTCCTGGGCATGTCCTACCAGAAAGGTGTTAGGGAACCCGCCTTTTTGCGTCTCAACAGGGTAAGCAGCTGCCTCGCTGCCTGCAGTAAAGCTGTGAGACAGCATAAGTGGTACATCCCTAGAACAATCCACTTTCAAGCTGTAAACTCTACCCTCACTAAAGAAAAAATAATTTATATATACTAGATTTAAACAGGCACAGCCATATTTTCCACATAATTTTGACCTGGACTACAAGACTACTTTTTTTTCCTGTTCTCCCTTTTTGGAACACGTCTGATATCTGCCTACCACAATCATTCTGCTCTGGCCAGGGCTAGTTAAGGGATTTTGGGTGAGTTCTTTGGGGGTATGCACCAAACTGGCATGCAACGAGGGTCCTCGCACCTGTTTTCCACAGGGAAAAGGGAGATCCTTCAATCCTAGTAGATGTCATTGGCCTCTTCTTTTTGGTGATTGTGGTTTGTTTCAAGAGCAATGATGAGCTTGTCCTCATGGAGCGCGTGGTGGCTGTTAAGACAGGACTCCCCAGAGGCCTTAGGGGAGAGAAAGACTTGAGGACAGGAGTTCAACCTCTAACGGCAAAGTTTAAATGAGAAGTACCTTGACACAAAGCAGGATTCCAAGGAACAGTGATGATCACCCAGAAAAGAGTAGTGTCTGAAGGCGGTGGTTAAGCTTCTGAAGTCAAACACCTTTGAGCAGTTTTGATTTGAGTTGTGATTTATGAACAGCTGAGGATGGTGTATGAGTGTGACATCTTGTTGCAAGCAGGGAGGAAGAAAACAACAACAATTTAGTAAAAGATTTCTAATTGGCAGTCAGAAAGTTGGCCATTAGACAGGCCAGAAATAACAGATGAGTCTGGCTAATATCGGCCAAATGAGAGTCCTGCTATAAACAGGTAACTGGTATCCAGCCCACAGACACTGAAGTGTCCATTTATTGTCACTGACAGTCTGGGACATTACAGTAATAAATGGGAGTGTACATTTAATTACTTGCTCTACTGTAGTAGAATCACAGAATCACAGAACAGTTTGGGTGGGAAGGGACCTCAAAGCTCAGCGAG
>NW_010246468.1:0-26832 GCF_000690775.1 Eurypyga helias
TGTTAAACAGCACCAGTCCCAACAGCACCTCCTGAGGAACAACACTCATCACTAGTCTCAGACATTGACCACCACTCTCTGAGTGCAGCCATCAAGCCAGTTTTTTATCCACTGAGTGGTCCATCCATCAAATCCATGTTTCTCCAATTTAGAGACAAGGATGTTGTGCGGGACGGTGCCAAAGGCTTTGCACAAGTCCAGGTAGATGAAAACACTCTCTCGTGTGGCTGCCAGCAGCCTTCCACAGTCATGCCACAGTCAGATTGCCCTCAGCCACTCCCCCACCTCATGGCACTGGGGGCTGTGCAGGTTTGGGCTGAAACCCACACAGGCCTACAAGGAGAATGAGGGCAGGACAGTGTTTTGTCCTGTCTGGTGCCTGAGCTTCCTTTGTACTACCTTTATCTGCAAACTAAGTCTCAAGGATTTGACATTCTAGGTGGTGTCACTGTGAAAAGTAGAACTGGCATCTAGGTTCAAAAAAGTTTTATTTGCAAGCCAGGAGTTTGTATGTAAATGCAGAAATTAGCCAAGCTGCAGCTGCTGTAGGCCAAGGAAATGAAAGTAGGGTGAGGGAAGGGCTGGTGCATGCTCCTACAAGAGCTGTTAAAACCTGGATAACCTGCTTGCATCCAACAGAGACTTGGAATGTTTGGGTCCAACAGCATTATATGTATATGGCTATTTTGTATGAAAAATCAGCATCCCAGTCTGAAAGCTCTAGAAACAACTGATTCTAAAAGCTGATTCTTCCTCCTGCTCCCCCCTACCAATGACTGCACATTGCAGGAGGGTACTAGAGCCTGGGGCTATGTCGTCAGTGGGCATAGATCCAGACAAAAGCAGAGCTGGGATTCAATGATTCAGTGAGCTGTGAATGTTTTAGTGTAGTAGTAATAGCTGGACTTAATGTACCATTGAAATAAAAAATTTCAGCACCTGGATCCTGGTCTAAATTGTCCCCCCATCCACACACCCATTGCTTCATGCTCACAAGTAGCACTTCTCAGTGCTACTAAGCCTTCTTTTTTAAGAGTATGAAATTGTTAGCACGGTAATGAGAACACACAGCCATTTTCATGCACAGGTTGTTTCAGAAATGGAGGAAAAGGGATTCATAAAATAAAAGGTTTAATCATAATGGCTACAAAGTATTGACATCTTGGCATTTCTATTCATAAAAGGGCAGCCTGCTGAGCAAGCAGTTTCAGGTTTGTGATGATTCCTACTTCTTAAGATAAAACATAACTCACCTCTTAATTTTACTGTCTCCTAAAGATAACTGTAGGTGCTTTAAGAAAGGACTGAGTATTTCCCTTAAGTTTCTCTTACATTGCACCAATACGATGGAAAAAGTAGCCGTGACACTTTGGGGCACTATTGACCAGTTAGCATGACATTAGCTCCAGGTAAAATCTTCAAAACCAGAAACAATTAAAGCATAGCTTTATGGCATGTAAATTGGCAGAGAAAATTGATAATTTGGAGGTGGCTAATAGAAGGAACAGCATGGATGTAGGGTACTTTATTTTTCATCAGTGTCATGCAATAGTAAATTGAATGGCTGTATTTAACATTTCTCTAGCACCAAGAAGTATGTGTTAATGTGCTTATTATGGAGTAAGAAGCTTTTAACACAAATCTTTACTGACTCAGTAAATTCCTAGTGAGTTTCTACAGGGAACAATATTACATCAGAGGCTATTCAGCATTTTTATGTTTGTTCTGGAAATACACATAGATAGCGCTGATAAAACCTACACCAACACAAATATTAGTAGAGTGATAAATAACAATGAAAACAAAGCAGCCATATGGGGTATTTGATAAATGAGCTGCATTCAGACAAAATGCATTCAGGGTTTTAATGAGTTCGCATGGGGCTTTACTATCTCTGTGAAGACAACACTTGAATGGAGTCTGACAGAGATTTAGATGCTGTTTCTCCATTGCAGCATGAACTTCTGTGATACTACCATCAGAAAACCTAATGTGACTCATGGCTACATAAAAAGGGGAATAATAGAAAGATTCTTTGCCTGCAGACGTTCATGAGACAAATTATTGAGCCTATATTTAAAAATGTATAGGTAATTGCAGGGGCAGGATTAGAAGGGACTTAGCAGATTTCCACGGTCAGCACGCTGATACAGCAGACATCGCTCCATATGAGTCTGTGAGACCTCATGGATGTGTACAAGGGAGCGGCTGATGCAAAACCTGAAATCACTTACCAGGGAAAGGAAATACCCTTTTGAAGAACACTTGTACAGAACAGATAGCAAGAGGATTAATGTTATAAATGTGAGGAATATTCTTGTGTTCTGATTCCTGCCCTGGCAGGTGAGTAAGAGGAGTATAAGACAAGGGGATTTTGGCTTTACAAGTCCTAGGTACTTCCTAACTCCAAACCAGACATGGTTGAGTCTTCCTGGAATGCAGTTCACAGTAAAGCAAGCTTCGCCTATGGCAGCATTTTTCATTTGTGTT
This sequence comes from Eurypyga helias, assembly GCF_000690775.1. Lineage (NCBI taxonomy): Eukaryota > Metazoa > Chordata > Aves > Eurypygiformes > Eurypygidae > Eurypyga > Eurypyga helias. The sequence goes on from NW_010246468.1 coordinate 2,491, forward strand.
ATTAACATATATTTAGTCTTAGTGGCCTGTAATTACCAGAAGGCAGCGGACAGAAGGTTTTACTGGAGACAGAAAAGCAAGGGATGCCTTAGAGCTAGTAAAAAGAGTTGGGCATAAGGATTACTCCCTGGAAAAACTGACTTTTTTTTTCTATCAGAGGGGAGCCAGCTGCTGCACAGCCTCAGAAGGAATGATGGATGGAGCTTAAGAAAAGCTATTCTCTGCTTAATGAAGCTTATTATCTGTTTAGGATGAGACTGGGGTGTAGGTTTGGAAGCTGTAAAAAGGTTTTTTGCTGGCAGATTTGATATGTATGGCCAGAACCGACCATGTTTGAAGAAAGAGGGGAAGATGTGGTGGCAGGAAAAATTCTGAGGGGCCTTCACTCCCTGGCAGGGTGTAGCCCTACAAATATTCCAGGCTCCAGCATCTGCTGTTCAGAGATGCAACAGACATCATGAGCTTTGGAGCCCATTTGCCTCGTTCAGGGTGAGACTGTCACAAGGAGTGAATGCAGTTATCCCGCTTCAAAGCAGATAGGATTGTTTTAACCTTATCCCCGCCACAGCTGGAATCAGCCACCTTACCTCTTCTGTTACTTAAGTGGAGCATTCACCTGTTCAGATCCAGGCCTTTCTCTCCAAGTCTTTACTGTCGTGGTCATTTCCGGTTTCTGTATCATAACTTACTTGGTATTAGCCTGTTATACAGCTATTTTGTAGTCCCTTCTGGACTCTCAAAATGGCACTGACAACCCAGTAGTTTCAGATGTATCTAGTCTGACGTGATCGCCGCATCATTTCTTCATGTGTAACAGCAGAAGGCATCTGTTTCCCAGTGCCAGATGTCTCCTTTCTTAGGTTATATCCTGATAACAAACGAGCTGGATGGCAAATGATACACACTGCCATAGAAAGTCCCCTGGCATCCAGCTGGGCCATGTGAGAGGCAGCGTGATTGCAATGTTTTGGAAGGATTTCTGGTGCCATTCTCCAGATTCTTGTTTCAGCAGCGAGAGGAAAGCTGGTAATAAGGATCTCGATTCTTGAGGATGCCTCTGTGCTCATTTGAAACTTGTGAGCAACAAGGGAGCGGATGATGGAAGAGAAGATCTCTCAGACTGGATACCAGGAGATGAGAGAGGGTGCAACCCTTGCCTATCACAAATTCCCTATAGCAGGAAGAGGATTAAAGGAGATGAGCATCCAGTTTGGATAATCAGAGGCATTACATTTTTCAACTTCAGTTAGTTAATACGTAAGAGAGAGAGTTTCCAAAATTTGTCCAGAAGAGTACATGACGATAAGGTTTCCTATGCCCACAGTTCCAAACAGGTATTAGCAACGAATGGAAAAGTTCTCAACATGGAAGTTCAGTCTCTTCATGAATCTCAGGGCTGACTAAATCATATATAGTTGTATAGAAGGACAGACTGTCTGCAAGTCACCTTGGGATTGTCAAGAAAAGATAAGTATGGTAGATATTTAATATTATGGAAGCCCAGTAAGCTTCTTGTCATTTTTAAGTTTGATGGCTAGCTTGTTTTATTTGATGACTGTGGCAAAGAATAAAATCTGTTGTAATAAAGTAAGCATGGTTGTCTTTCGTTAATAGGTTTGATTTGAGTACGTCACATATAGGTTGACCTGTTGTGTAGAAAGGCCTTGGAGCTCGCCATGAATCCCTGTGAACACAGCTTATTCTCCTTGGTGAGGAGAACCTCAGTCCTGCAACTTGAATTCTCACTGTGCCTATCCTGAGGGAGAACCAGGGATAATGTTGCAACCAACGGAAATTCCAGTTAGATATCAGGAAAATGTTTTTTATTTTGAGATCATGGGAGCACAGATTTTTGAACCTCCATTCCTGGAGGCTCTATTGAATGCTACTGAATATGAGCCTGGGCAACCAGGCCCAACTTTGGGTCTGAAGTGCTCCTAACTAACTCTCAGAAGGCCCATCCCTGAACTAGGGGATTTACTAGCATTTACAGCATTACTAGCATACTTAAAGCTCTTTTTTGGCATGACAAACTCTATTTCCGTGCAAGGCGTTCTGATGAGGTAAGCTTTTGTCACACAAGGGTTTTTCCTTAATAGCTGTGTGTAGTTCCACACAGCTGATCCCTGTAACTCTGCTCAACAATCACTGCATGTTTATGGACAACATCTCTATTGCCAATTAACATCTCTGCTCATTAAAGTCAGAGTAGCAGCCCATTGAAAAGCTAAGAGCCAGCATCATGGACCTGAGTTAAAATCCTGTCAGATTGTATTAGAGAGAATGTAAATAGGTTAAAAAAAGTCAAGTGATTTCCAGTTGTCCTTGAAGGGCTGAAGCTACATAAATCTTGTTACAAAGATATATTTCTGCAGAAATCTGCGTTCTTGGGCATCTCAGATATGGCTCACGAGCCTGCCTCCGCTGCCCCTCTTGATGTCTTGCTTAATAAGTCATTGAATATAGAACCCCTGTTCCTTTAGCTCTTCTGGGCTGTGTTGGTTCTCTTCTACCTCTGAATAGGCCAGTTCGCCTTAAACCCTGATAAACACATCTCATACGACCAGCCTGGCTTTGCCTGTGTTATAGTGGAGCTTTTGGAAGCGTTGATTTTAAAGGTTAATTGAGAAGAGTAAAGAAGTGGGTGGAACAAGACTAAGAGAAAACAGATACTGAGAGAGTTAAAAATACTTTGGTGTATGTACACCAAGTGAAACTGTAAAAAGAAGGGAAAAATACCAAATGTGGCAGTGAAGGGAAGCATTTCAGAGGTTTTATAGAGGCAGATCTCTGCTAATTTTCTTGTGTCTGGCAGGTGGAAGCCCAGTCTGGCTGGAAGGGGGATCCTGCACACCCAGCCAGCTCCAGTGGTACCTGCAACCCTGGGGGTGCTGGCTGTAGGGGCAGGATGCTGCAGCCCTGTCCTGCGCCTCTCCTTTCACTCCAGCCAGTCCAGGCTGTCAGCACACTCCACCAGAGCAGTTCTGCACAATGGCAGGCTGTATTTTTGGCTGACAAGCAGACTGCATGTTTACTGTGATTGAGTAGGCTCTGCCTTATCGTGTCCTGAAGGCACAGGCTTTACTGTGTGGCTCATCTGCGCTGACAGGAACATAAAAAAGATAAAAAACAGTGAAGGAAAGACTCAGAAGAATGGTCTCAAGACTAAACTCTGTGAGACATCATCTTGAAAGCATAGCCTGCATATTGGCCACTGGGCCGTAGACAGTACAGGCAAGGCTGCAGTAAAATAGAAACCTATCTGTTAGATCAGGATCTCAAGGATCCTGATCTCAGGGTTGGGAACTCAAGGAAAAACATGCATCCATGATCCACAGGCAGTGTTATTCTGGAAGTTGCCAAACACAGGGAAGTAGATGAAAGACTTAAAGGAACCATCAGTGAGATCGGTGAGACTGGGCCGGGGGAAGTGCAGGCCAATCTGCGTGAGAGACTGGCTCAGGCCTCTGGCACTCTGAGCTGTCAAAGCCTAGAAATACCTGGAGGTATAATCCCGACCCCACTACAAACCATGGCAAGTTTCCCCTGGCTTCAGTAGAGGAAAGATTTTTGTTTAGTTAGTTCTAGTGAGCAGCAAACATAAAGCAATGGCAAAGGCACTGTATGGAATGGAAAAGCTGAGATAGTTTCTGCTCCCACATGCCTCCAGGAGAAGGAGACATGACTCAGATGAAGGATAAGTGATCAAAAATTGTAATTTACTGCCTTACTAGTAACACACTGATACACTATAGATTAATGTGATGGTAAGAAGATGTTCTGTGTAACCTTGTGAAGTTTTATTTTAACTTACAGTAAAATGAAGGAGTTAATTTGTGAGCAGCATGGAGACAGGGGTACAGCTGCTCACTGTGTAATACAAGAACTAGAGTTAGTCATTAAGAAACAAAGAAAAATAGTAGGTGTTTGGTTCAAAACAAAAAATAAAGATACTTTTTCCTATGGATAGCTAAATTATTGATGCAGGGTATTTTGAATGGTAAAAGTTTAAATGGATTGAAGAAGTGGCTGGATAAAGTCATGCAAAGAAAAGCCACCCATGGCTGGTTAGCCATGATCCCTGTCTTGGAAAGGCCCTTAAACACAAAATAATGGGGGCTGAGACTGTTCTGGGCAAATGTATCTATTTTTCTTTGTTATTAGCTTCTACCAAGATACAGAGCTGGGAGGGTTGTTGGTCTGCCTTCATATTGATGTTAAATGTAGTCAAATGCTTATTTATCCTTCATTAACAAGTTAATTACGATGGGGATGGTGGTGGAAAACGCTTGTGTAGGACTGTTACCACTAAGCTTGTTTGCTCTTCTGTAATTTTTTAGCTTGATGTGCTAATGGGCCACAGAAATTCAGGGTATGGCCCTAAGGAATCAAGAATAATTGCTGGTTATCAGCTGATGCGACACATCCCCACTAGATGTCACTGTGCCATTTCTCAGTCTGTGTAAGACTACACGCCCTGCGCAGGCTGGAGCAGAACATGTTCCGCTCGGTGACAGCCCTGATGCTAGTAGCTGGCGAGAGTATCAGCAGAACATCTGGAGACAGGTGTGAGTGGTTTTGTGTGACAGTCTAGTTCTTCCTGTGCTGCAGATAACCCAACAAAAACTGATGACACCAGTGTACCAGAAAACAACAGGATAGGTTATTCATTAGGAGGTACTGCTAAAGAGATTACTTGTTATACAATAGAAAGCAGCAGTGGCTGTTAATATAGAAGCAGTTTCTAACATTTCCTTGCAATCTCTTCTTTGCGCTCAGCCCGGGTTGCCACATGCCCGTGTCTGGGAGGTTGGGGACAGCCAGTGAAATCCTCACTCACAGCTACCAAGTAGGCTTACAGTTACGCAAGAGCTCTGCGATCCATCTAAGCATCAGTAAAAAACAATCTTAGACAGCACATTCTTCGGTGTTGCAACAAATTCTCACCTTTTTAACATTGCTTCATGCTGTCTCTGTTGTGACATGTTACCTCCTTGTGCCGTTACCTGTGCTGTCGTATGCAACCTCTTTAATCACTGTTAAGTCAGAAGATTTTAGTGAGGTTTAGAAAGTTCTGGTGTGGATAAACCACACTATCCCCAAGCCAGGAGCTTCTTCTGGGCTAAATATCCCTTAGAGAAGATTTAGGACATTAGCCCTCAGTTTGCTTTGGAACACACATTTCTGTCCCCCTACAGTTGCAGTTTTGTGCTGACCTTTTTTCCCCCTCAACCTGACTCTAAAACTAATCCTAGAGTGCCCCTCAGACAGGGCACCCCAGCCCTTCTCCAGTTATGGCATGGCCAAGGGAAGATACTTCTTGCAGCCCTCTCTATCTTCTTCCAGCCCTGCCACAGCTGTGGTCTTGTCCTTGCTCTCAAACCTAATTCTGACCCTAACAATAAACTAAGCCATAGACCAGAGACCCTATTCAATCCAGGGACTAATTTTTCTTCAGATAAGAGCTCTAGTAAAGCCCATGCTTTACTTCAGTGTTGAGTTGAGAGAAGAGAAAGCCCAGAGCTGCAGAAGCAGGGCTGATGGCACTCTACAAAGTGACTTCTGGCATCAGTCCTTAGTTTACTTGGAAAGACACCTTCTAGCCCCTACCAGCTGTAGCTTTGAGTTTATCTCTTAGCCCTAACCCTAACTGTAGTCCTTGGCTAGACCTTAGGCAAGGTACCCAAGCCTTTCCACCAGCGAGGCAGTCTCCATGGGAGAGGTTTCTTTGGCAGCCCCTTTCCAGCTCCGCACAGCTGTCTGGGCTGTGTCTGGCTCTCAACACCCAACACTAAGCTGAGCCGTTGGCCAAAGATGACTCAGATATGGGGATGAAATCAGTGCCTCTAATTCACTTTAGCTGGTGAATCTCTGACAAGAAAACTTTGTAATAGACTTGTGGGGGTCTGCACATGTTTGTTGAGTTCCAGAGAATCTGCAAAACTTAGCGAACTTGCAAAAAAACCCTCAAAACCAAACAGTACAGGTTACCCATTATCAAGCTGGTGCTAAAAGGATATAGTCAATGGGCTGTTATTAACGTTGCAGTTTGCAGAAGACCCTTGGAAAGAGGATCTGAATGTGAGCAAGGTGGCAACAGAATGCAGAGCCATCATGAGAGTTAGAGGAGTCTCCTTTGTCTTGCAGCCAGCCAGCCTGGCCAGGCCAGTTGTGTGATGGGCCACAAGCTGGTTGTCACAGACAGGTATGTGTGTTTTTTGCTACCCTGTTTTATTTAGTATTATAGTAGCTTGATTTATGCTACATGACTAGAATCATCTGGGGTCCTAATTCAGTGCTGCTCCTCTGCCTACAGTTGTTGGTGTAACAGGTGGAATCCAGGCTTTCTCTAGAGTGATGCCTTTTATTTTTCAAATATTGGTTCAGTTTTCTTGTGAGTTCTGCAGTTTTTCATTTGAGTGACAATAAGTGACAAGCAAGAAATCAAAGCACCTTATCTCCAGACACCAGCTGGTATCTGTCTGGACTCAACTGATGGCATTTATAAGTATGTGAAATATGTATTAAGCATCTGAAAAGGCATGTGTTTTCCTAATGTTAATGTTTAGGTCCTGCTGGATTCTAGTTCTTCCTGTGCCACATGTTTTTGGTGCCAGAATTTACAAGCTTGCAGACTAACTTATCTTCTTTTTCTCTCGCTTAGTCTGTTACTGTTACTAATTAAAACATGTCATTCATGAGAAAGCTAATTATCTCTACTGTACAGAGGAGCAGGGTGAGGAAAAGGTGTTTCTAGGAGATCAGAGCTGTGGCACGTGTTTATTCTTTGGAAGCTAGAGGTTTGGAGGACTATCCCATTTTTACCTTTTTTATTTTTCCTTATTTTTCATCAGGCAGGATGACTTGGATCAAGTCCTCAGAGGAATCCTGGGGGCTGTTTCCCTAACTAACCAGCTTGTTTGCTACCAGAAAATGCATTACTTCCAGAAAGTTTTTTAAAAAGGGTATTCCTGTTGTGCCTGTGCAGGAAGGTGTGTTCATTCAGATACACATCTGGAAGGGGATGTGTCTGGGCAAATAGAGAGAGTGAGGGAATAGAAATGGATGGACTAGAGACCACCCCAGTGCCTCCATCCCATTCTCCCCTCTCCCCTACCCTCTCTATTTTAGAGATTCTTTGGGAGAGAAATTAGAGGATCACTTGGGAGAAGAGAATAATGATTATCTATGAATGCCTGTGGTGAGGTGGAGGCAGGATCTGTCTTACCAGATATCTCTCTTGGACATTAGAAAACTTTTCCCCAGGAGTCTTTAAATTAAACTAACATATTCTATACATAATATAGAATATAGTAATTCTATATTACTCTGAATACATTTTTATGGCAACAAATCAAAATGTTCTGAAAAATGTGTTGTAGTTTGGTGCATTTCAAAAATTCTTGATTAGTTTTGAGTCATGAACTGAATTGGTGGCACATGAACAGGTATCTTTACTATAGGACATTATAGGGAAGTGGGGAGTGTGTGGGGAACATGATCTTTTCTTTTCCTGCCCAGGGCTACCTCAGGATGGCCCAAGGTCAATCTGAGGCTGCTGCTCCCTGCAGTGCTCTGGAAGAGCTGGCAGATGGTGCTGCTTACCTTTAATATACAACATATTTTATCATTGTACTGTTGGCACTGTCAAATGGAGTTTGTTCACACAGATGCTATATACAGAGAATGGAGATCAAGGGAGGAGGTGAAGAGTAAAAAGGGATGAACAAGCGTGAGTCTTACAGTCTGTAAGATTTTGATTGAAGATAACATAAGTGAGATTAATTTGAGCTACTGCATTAACATGACAAGTTGTGTTGGTTGCTAACATTAAAATTGAAACTCATACGTGCAAAATTAGACTTACTGAGTCATATTTTTTATCTGAGTACTCTTAAGTTCATGTAGCCATCAACTAGGGTTCATTCTGCAGTCTGGACTGACCTGGGTTAAAACAAAGGTCCTCAGGCTTCCACAGATTAATTCCTGTCTGAATTAGTCCATGTGTTTTGGATATGCAGTCAAGACAACTGCAGTTTAAAAATGAACAAAGGTCAAGAGTTAGATCCATATTAATTTATCCCAGCTGAGGAAACAACACGTTACATTTTGTGCACTGAACTTTATGATGCTTCTGTAGAAGAAAAAGCTCACATTGCCTCATATTGCATCGTATCATTGTAGGGAATAATAGTGCACTGTTGTAGAGGCAATATTCTAAAGCTCAAAGCCAGATGTTGTATGGAGGGAAAGGTTATTTTATTTACAAAAAAAGCCAGTTTCTCCCATCTGCATACCTACATGATCTCAAGCACCAAGATGCCTGTGTCCAAGATGCCTGTGTCCAAGTCGCCTGTCCAGAATTCAGGCACCTAGAAGGTGATGTGGTGGATCAGATGGACAAGGTGTTCCAGTCCAGATTCCTTGTGGTGAAAAAATGTACAAAGGGCTCTGATTACTGAGTACTTATCACATGTCCAGGGTTCTCCCTAGGTTGATGGCCATTTGATAGTTCTTAATAAATTTTTTTGCACTCATGGACACTGGTCTTTTGTCTCACCATTCCAACATATCTCACTCATTAGAATTTACTTATGGTCCTTTGTCTTCTCATGATGGGATTTTAAGGATCCAGCCCTGTTAGAATCATAGAATGGCTGACATTGAAAGATACCTCTGAAGATTGCCTATTCCAATACCCTTGTACAAAGCAGGGTTAACCAAAGCAGGTTGCCTAAGACCTTGTCAAGTTGTATTTTGAACAGTTCCAAGAGTGGAGAATCCATGACTACCATTTTTGACCACCCCTCCAGTTAAAAAGCTTTTCCTTATGTTTAAGTGGAAATTCCTGTTCCTCATCTTATCATCATCATCATGTAATGTCTTGAGGCTTTGTTTTAGTCTTGATGAAGGCTCTCCTTTTTTCCCCAACCTGGTTGTGAAGCATGCAGAAGCTCTTGGTAGATATGCTAATCTAGGTGCCATCAACACATGCCGTTTCTACATCTCCACTTCTTCCATACTTTCTAGTTTATCTACATCAGAACATTTCACTTCTTTCTTCACTGTGACCCATCCTAAAGTTTCACTTACAAATATTAACATCATCAATGTCATACAGGGACAGTCCATTTAAATCAGGCACGTGTTAGTGCGGTGTCACCAGGTATGAGGGAAATGGACGTAGCGGAGTAGAACATTTTCCTTCTCACGCAACATAGAAAAATAAACTTAATTGCAGTGAAGTTGCAGGAACACAACATTCTTCATTGCTGATGTGAGTTACTTGGGTGAGATGTGAAGGCAATATTTATGTACTTAGCTGATTTTTTGCAATACTGATTGAAGCACAGACTTGAAGAAAACTTACAGGGTGTTTCATTACTTGAGACCCAAGTGCCACAGTTGTTCACAAAATGCTGATTTTGTGTTTATTGCTGTGTATTCACCTTCCAGCCTCACAGATCTTTGCAGCTACTACATTCGGCTCTCAGGTGAGCAGCCACCAATATGCTGCCCTGAAGCAGGGCAGAGGAAAAAAGGCTGACTATGATTTTAGGTGAGTCACCAGACCTCCTGTGCCCAGGTCAGGGCAGCTCAGGTGCCAAGGCTTCAGTACATGAAGGAGACGCCTGTTTTTGCATAGCTAAAGCTTCTTCTGAAATCTCACCAACAGGGCAGCAATTCAGGAGACAGATGATGGATCTAAACCTCTGCCTTTTATCATCTAAGTTTCAAATGTATATCCTTAGCCTCTGGAGGTAAGAAATCAACAATATGATCATACCAGCTGGCCACACATGGCAGTGTGATTAGTGAAAGGTCAGTATGCAAGTACGTATTATTAGGAGGCAAGGTCCAATTTGGGCAAGCCTCAATATTCTTAGAACCAGTGTTTGAACCTCTGAGCCCGTGCAGCTCTGATGTTGCACCCTGGCTCTTTTCTCTCACAGAAACCAGTCTGGAATATTTGTTACACTGCTGCGTATGAAAACAGTGACACTAACAGTGCACGCAAAATCTAGAGTCCAGGTTTCACAAAGGAGAATAATTTATGGTTAGTTTTATGTTGTATTTTTAGACTTAGGCATGTAAGGCAATTTTTTCTCTTTTTACCACCAAATTGATCAAGTTCGATGTAGTTACAGCAGAACTGTAAAGCTTCATTTCTTTGAGCTGTTGATGTACTGCTGTTATACTGCTACTAGTAAATTAAGCAAAAACTGGTTTCCTTTTTAGCCTTGGGGCCAACTGGCCTGGTCTGGCCATTACCATGCTATGGAGCTCTTAAGCTCCTGAAAAATGTTGTGTGCATCTGGATTGATCCCTGGCTTGCATTAACTCCAAAACTGTGCCCGAAGATTGTGTAAGGAAGTGCTAGTCGGCCTGGGACAAAATTGTACCATAGATTATTCTAATGATGTAACCACTCTAGAAAATCAAGTGACCAGTCCTATGCCTCTAGCTTAGTTTATTAGTACAAATACAGTCTTACAGGTTTCAGCATAGCTTTTTTTTTTTTTTTTCCAGAGTAAGCATAGTTCCTACATAATTTCTAGAGCCAGGAGACAAGATGCAAAACAAAATTTCCATGTGACACTTTTGCTTCCACAAAACCCAGTAACTTTTTTACACTTAATCCATACTTTTGAAGACATTTGTTAAAATGAGTTTCTTTCAGATTAGAAAAGCTAGGGGGACAAATGCAGAAAAAGAAGCATCTAACATGGGAGTCATCTGCCTGACTTCCATGCCAGAGTTACATACATGACAAACGGATCTTAGGTTGCATTTGTACGTAAGAAAGAGAGATAACTACCAATTTCATACCAAAACAGGTATCTAGATAGGTCAGGGGAGTTGCATACTTCTGTCCAGGGACTGCACCATGAACCTGAATTAACACAATATCTAACCTTCAGGTAGGTGAAACCTGAGCCAAGTGGGTACCTGCCCATTATGGCTCATATTAGCTACTCCAGATACTTTGCCCACATATGGCAAACTCCTCTGTTAATTTGGAAGCCTTCTTTTGCAGAAAACAAAAATTATTTTGGTGGATGGGAAACATGCTTGTGTGCTTCCTCAGGGGTGTTACAGGCACCACTGTGTGAGACTGCCACTTCCCTCTTTGTTTTACAGAAGCCATGCAAAGAGAGACCTTACAGTTGCTTCAATCACCAGTGATTCATCTTCCCTAGTTTGTGTCAAAAAAATAATTAACTTTGGTTTGCTAATTTGCATATCTCATTAATGCAGACTCTGAAGACAAGGAAATAAAGAGCTGTCATTCAAAACCACTTCATCCTGTTCACGCTGTGGGGAGCTGGGGAAGATAGTTCTCCAGCCAGGACAGGTAGGCAAAGGGAGCTGGGCATGGGAGTCAGCAGGATGGTGTGGCTGCAACCGCTGTCTCCATCCCCTGCCAAGTCTTATTTTCTGTTCCTTGCTGATACCTCCTAAGACAGGTCAGTGTAAGTCTTGTGTACTGGTACAGGCTGAGGCTGCACCTGGAATATGACACAGAGGTGAGAGAACGAGTTGTTTCTAGTGAGGTAGAGGATAAATCCTGACTCTTTCCTCCTAAATCCCCTGAGGCCAAGCAGGAGGGCAGCACAGGAGAACTTCTTGTGGTTAGAGTGATCTCAAAATATCAAAGGCCATGGACTTGCTGCTCTGCTCTGTCAGGGAGGGAATGATTCCTCAATCTGGGCTTTTCCTGGCAGGGAAAAATTTGTCCAGGGTTCATGTCAGGTAAACATACAGAGGTCACATTCTTGTGGGTGAGTTTTAAGATGATCACTATTTGAAGTTCTCTAAAAATGCATGTAGGCTGCACTGCAGCTCATGAGAAGAAATCCTTAAAGCTGAGACTAAAATCCAGGATGGAGAAATTTAAATTGTTCCCTAACAATAGTTGGGGGAATATTTTTCTAAAAATATGAAATAGACAATTTATTACTCCTTTGAATAGTTACTGCAGAAGTTATGGAGATGAAATTTCATCATAGAAATATGAGCTAAAGGGTTGTTAGCTCTGCTTTAATTACAAATTTCAATGAAATGTCTGCAATGGTATTGTTTCCAACTCCTTCATCCTCAGCCATGACACCGTTCATTCTTCCAGGGCCAAAGTGCATCTATTAATTTAACAAAGTATTTCACGTAATTTGGAGAGGAATTTTACTATCTCCTAGAAGAGTTAGCCTTAGACTTTCATAGCAACATCAATAAACACCAAATAATGCATTAAATAATTATCAGGTGCTCCTGGCCCAAGATGAGCTTACCTTTCTCTGAGTGATGTACTTCATTAGGACTGCAAGTCACTGATGGAACACTGGCTTGAGGTGAGGCTGCCTGAGTGGGATATGGAAAACTGTGGGATGTGACATGAGAAAGGGCTGTATGTGGCAGTTGGCAATGTTTGAGACTGCCAAAAGTTACAGGCAGCACTGTGAAGGAAGGCTGGGTTTCATGGGTCATTACAGAGGAGCTGTGGGAGTATGGCTGAGCTTCACAGATAATTGGAGGGATGTTTTGGGGAGTATTTGGGGCCTCTTACGGAGCAGAATCTTGCAAGTCCAACAGTGACTAGAGAAGTGTGTCAACAACACTAAGTCCAAGGTGATCTAAGCAGTAGTATCAAAATACCATATTTGGGTGCAGATGTAGAAAAATGGGAACAATGAGGAAAAAAAACCCCCAACATTTAGGGATGGATTTGTTGAGAGAAAACCGAGGTTGAGAAAGGAAGGTACAAGGGCGGTGTGAAGGAGTGTCAAGAAGTGGGAAAAGGAATAACAAGGTACATAAACCTTGTGAGCAGAGCTGCCTGGGAGTGCCCAATGGGCACCCTGTGTGTCATCCTCACAGCCGGAGCAGGACAATAAACTGGGTGTGCTGCTCTGACCACATCACACTAGCCAGTCCCCCCTCCTCAGTGAGATCAAGATGGGAGAGAGGAGGGATACTCTCATGGCCAGCGAGCAAACACCTGGATAGATTAATTGAGCATCCTGATGTCTCCATGTTGGTACCTGTTCCAGGCCTGATGGCTTTGGGAGCTGTCGTTCTGCAGCACATTTACTGTGTTATCTGGAAGATGACATGGCTATAGCACAGTCCCAACCATAACAGGGCAAAAGTTGAGCAATTCTGCCCATTTGGACATAGGTGGGATTTAACCACTTGGAGAAAAAATGGAACATCTTTAAAAATATTTAATACAAGCTCATAATTTCTCGACAAAGCAAGATAGTAAAACCAAGCAGAAGTACAGCTTTTCCCAGCTCTATTTCACAGCCTGGCTACCATCTGGAGGATATGTCTTTCAGGTTGGATGGTTCTGCTCTTAAACGCACAGTCAAACTGCAGAAAGTGTGTGGAAAGGTGATGCTGAATTTGATGTCTCTGGTGCTGTTTCCCTATTTCACTGCACTGACGGAGCATCCCAGTTACGATAAGAATGCATCTGGATTCATGTCAAAAGAGTTTCTTGAAAGCATGGGAGAGATCTCTTATTTTTCTCAGCTAGAACCCAGATTGTGGTACATGGTTCAATTACTGGTTTGAATTAAGTGTTTTGGCTGCATCAGACCTGCTCTTGAGCATTTATGCAACAGTGCCTTTTCCTTGAGCCCCTAAGGTTCAGGACCTACAGCAGCGAATGAACTTTACTGGCCATCCCCAAACTCAGGATTTAGCAGCATCTGAGAGGAAGATAAGTCTGCACACGGCAAACTTAGGTCGTAAGTTTCTTTGTTTAGAAGAAAATAGGAAAGTCTCTTTGTCTAGCCAATAATCATACAGCATGCTACTTGCTCTAACAGTGAGTAAAGTGGGAGATCTCCATAAAAAAGAAAAAAATTCTCATTGAATGGTTTTGAATTAAGACCATTGGTTTCTCTCTCAACCTTAAATGAAATATTTGTTTGTATGAAGGTATCTGGCATGTTCAAATTATTTTGCTCGCAAACATCAAATGATATGAATTGAAATCATAGAATCACAGAATGGTTAGGGTTGGAAGGGACCTTTAAAGATCATCTAGTTCCAACCCCCCTGCCATGGGAAAAAACAGTGTAAAGACTATTCTAGTGTGAGACTTTCTAACCAGTGGCCCAAGATCACCCCCACCCTCAAGCCATGTAGATGGCTGTCAGGCAGAGTCCCCACAGCTACAAATGTAGCTTTAAGGTTTAGGATATCCCTGTTCGTCTTACACACCACTACAAGCAGAGTGAAATGGCACTCATAGTCCAACCAAGCTCAGTCCTGCTATAAACCAGGATATGGGGAGCTTATTTATTCTGCTATCTTCTTTGCCTCAGGGACTTCAAACCTACTTCTAATGTAAGGAAGCTGTAAGCATAGAGCTACATACTTTTGGATGAAAAAGAAAGGGTGTTGAACCCCTTCTGTGGAAACTGTTTCTCCTTGTAGATCCCTGGAAGGATTCATTGGTAACTGGTCAGGGTAAGCAGGCAGCAAGTTAGTGCAGGCAGGGAAGCTCTGGTTCCAGTCCTGGAGAACAGGCAGTATCTGCTGTGGATGGGAGCTCCATAAATGATTTCGTCTTGCATGGAAAGGGCATTACGGAAGAATGCCTTTTTACATGCATTTTACGTGCATGTGTGTGAGCATCTCATTCCGTCCAGCCATCAATGAACATCTAATAATCGATGGCGATGTGTGCAGTCCCTTAAATTACTGGATGATGGCATGTGATGCTAAACTGTGTTTGTTTAACAGTAGAGCAGTTCAACAAAGCGGTACGGTCTGTGAGAAGACGGTGATTCTGGAAGATCCTGGATGTCCTGAGGAAAGAGAGAAATAATACATTTACTAAAATTTCCTAATCATAAGCACTTGAAGCTCAGGGACTAACACAATATTAGGATTGTATTAAAGAGTAGTTATGCCACTCTTATACATATGTTAATATGTATAAGAACGTATGTTAAGAAAAGTAAAGAGTGCCAAGACGTAGACCAAGGACTGGGAACTTGATTGTCCACACTGTTAACTTGCTAGAAAGGTCCTTGATGTGGCTTTGGTGTCATTCAAGTAGCACTCCCCAAAACCACTCGTGAGAAGAACTGAGGAGTGATCCTGAGGCTGAGAGGGCACTTGTCCGGCCTGCTCCTGCCAGCTGGCTTCAGGCCCAGGGAAGGAGCCCTGGTACTGCTCACAGCATTAGTATAGGTGTTACATCTGCAGGAGATTTGTGTGATCGAGTATAGATACCTACAATATACATTTGAATCTCTGTCACTCTCAGCTCTGTGGTGAGAAACAGTCAGTTTTAAGGTGTGATTCATGGCTTCTTAAGGTAGACATCTAAAATAAATCAGATGAATCATAGCCTCAAACTTCCGCATGCTTCTTCAGTGACGATGGCAGCACAGGCAACTGGTTCAGATGGAGGACCACCTGCATCGGTCCAGACAAATTCCTCCCATGATGAGCAGAGACCCAGTGGATGCTGTGTTCAACTGTAAGCAGGGCCACTGGGGCAAGGAGAAAGACAGGACCACGGTGTGAGAGTGAGTGGAGCTGGAATCTTGTCCCTACTGCAGAGAGAGACACTGACAGCCACGACGACACTCCTGTTCACTTCAGAAAGTAAAGGTCCTACTTTTTAATACCTAGATTTGTTTCCATAATATAACTGTCCAGTCTTCTTACCACTGACATCTTTTATTAATGTTTTTCCAGACCTAATACATGAATGCTGCTATTCTCAAAGTGGTCAGACTAGAGCCAAATAGGGTCTTACTCCAAAGTTACTAGAGCTGAAAAACTGTGGTACCCTTTTCAGGATAAGTGGGATTCAAAATAAAATATTCCATTATGTGTTGGGCATTGGAGACAATAAGCTACTTCTCAAGGCTGTGGGCAGCATGGTAATCATAGAATCACAGAATCATAGAAGGGTTTGTGCTGGAAGGGACCTTAAAGACCATCCAGTTCCAACCCCCCTGCCATGGGCAGGGACACCTTCCACTAGACCAGGTTGCTCAAAGCCTCATCCAGCCTGGCCTTGAACACTTCCAGGGATGGGGCATCCACAGCTTCTCTGGGCAACCTGTTCCAGTGCCTCACTACCCTCTCCATGAAGAACTTCTTCCTGATATCTAATCTAAACCTCCCCACTTTCAATTTAAACCCGTTACCCCTTGTCCTGTCACTACAGCCCTTGTAAAAAGTCCCCCCCAGCTTCCTTGTAGCCCCCTTCAGGTACTGGAAGGCTGCAGTAAAGTCAATCGCAAGCTAACCTGGTCAGGCTGTGATGAGATCAGCAGTAAGGAGATTGGCTGCAGCTTAAACTGTGCCAGACGAAGAGAGGAGGCAGTAAGGGGAGCACATGTGAGTGCTTGGCAGAGGGATACAGAGGATGAAAGCTGCAGGAAAGGTTCTGGTGGGTGCCGAGTTGTGTTGTTTGCAGTATGTTCCAGGAAAACATCATTAAGACATCATTAAAACAGGCTGGGAAGTCTAGGACAGCCCTTTGTACTGCTAACTGCTTAGAGGAGAGGCATAGGAATATCTTACTTTGGGAACGCAGCATCCACAGCTAATCTTTCTGTAGTAGGTAACTGAAGATAAGCTCTTTAATTTTTTGTCCTTCAACTGTCCTTCCAAGATGAATGCTGCCTTCTGGATAGCTTTGTACTAAATTGCTAATGTTAATTAGTCACAAAATCTAATACAAATTAAGGTGTTGCACTAATAATAAACCTTTGAGGTGCACTGATAATAGTGAAGAGGGGCGGTAGCAGCGAGAATGCTGGCAGTTCACAGCAGCTGTCAAAATCTTCCTTGTATTCTTCTCTGGGAGCAGGGTATGAAGGACTAAAGGACCAGCCCTTTGACCCATCTCCAAGCCAAAGGAAGATGAAAGTTTGGATTGGAAGGCCAAGGCCACAGACTTAAATGACAGGTTATGAGATGAAGAATTAACAAAAAGAGCAATACAGATTTTAGCAAGCACAGAAAAGGGGAAGGTTAATTAACAATCTGTTTCAGAAAAGAGCACCTTCAAGTGCTCTTTTAGCCATTTTTGGATCTGTCTTAAAATGAACCTCTGGAGCAAAATAAAATTATAACCCTTAATTAACTCCAGGAAGTGTTGAATTGTGATGTGCTTAGAACTGCAAAACAAAGCAGTGCAGAATAGGGTTTTTTTTTTATACTACCTGTTAAAAACCCCAAATATTGTAAAACCCAGATGCAAATGTTGGTGCATATCAGTGATGCTGAAAAGTAAAGGAGAGTCGAGTGAAGTTCATTCTTGCCAAGTGGTGAGGTCCTGATCAAAGAGGAAGCTCTGAAAAAAAATTTTGCAGACTTGAAACCCCAACCTGTGACTCCTTTCGTACTGCAAATTGTATCAATTAGTAATATTATCTTCATGTCATGAATGATAGATGTTAGGTGGCGTTCATTTCCACCTAAATATCTGTCAAAACTGAGACAGTTCGAGTTAACTCCTTTGAGTTAAGCCAAGGTGCTGTCAGGAATTAACAAAGATCACAAAACACATCTTCCCCCACGCCCCTAGCCCTGATACCTGCTTAAGATTTACAAAGCTAGGTAGAAAAAATGAAAAAGCCACAGAAAAAAAAAAATTGGTCCATTGGATTCAGCTTGATCCAAGTCTCACAGAAAAAAAGGGCCATTATAATCTACATTTTCTTGAGAAGGGTAACAACTACAAACACTGCCTTCAGTTACGATCCTGAGGTTCACAAAGCAGCATTTACCTTAACAGTTTCATCATTCATAGGCAGACACCACTGGCCCCAGTACCACTGCGACAGGTGAGTTTGAAACGACTAGGTCGCTGCTTAGACAGACCAATTGCATATTGATCTGCCTTTTGTATTTCATGAGTGTGGCAGATAAGAGTTGCTCAAATTTGCTTTTGAACCCAGCAGAGAGAGCGGTAAATCATATAACATCTATACAAAGCAACTTCTTTGGCCGTGAAGAGACTCAAACCCGAGCCACGTGGGGAGATTTTGTCCTGTGAAGATAATTGTTCCTTATCATGTAAGGGAGTACAACGACAGCATATAGAGTTACATCCCGCAGCAGTACTTTTTGTTCAAGTGCCAAGTACTCTTCTGTCCTTATTTGTGACAGTAAGGAATGTGATACAGAAATAATCCACGTAATTTTCCAGCAGTGAAGTCCCAGTTAATTCCAATAGCAGGATAATGCCACCAGTGGATCTTTTGAGAAAATGACCACATACTTGTTCAGTTGAATATCATTAGATTACACTTTGATTAGTAGATTATATTTTATCCTCTTTTGTTCATATTGTTCATTAGAATGACAGGCAACTGCTTGATGAGAGATTGTGGTTAATAATTAGCAGTAGCATCTCTGCTAAATTTAAAACTTCATTTCTACTTCCTACTGTTTAAATAATTAGGCCATAAGCAATTTTTTAATTGGTACAAGCTTGACGCATATATCTATAACCTTTCAGCAAGTCCTTTGACACTGCTTGCTTTGATTAGCAAGATAATGACAGGCCCTGCTGCGTGGAAGGGGCTGTAGTTTGCTAGGTTTTTTTCCAGAGGCTAAACAACAGGTTGCCAGCACCTACAGTTTGAATGTATTCATGGCAATCCAAGAAGGTGTAACTATAGCAAACAACAGAGACAGTTCCCAAACTAAAAGGAAAATGGGTTTTGGAGCTGCAAATGTCCCATGAACCAGTGCCTGTTGAGGAATATCAGTATAGGATTATGTACGGACCATGTTCTCCTAGTAAATGAAAGAATGCTGTGGCACAAATACAAGCACTCCAACCCCATCATCTATGCAGCTGAATAGTTAGCATGTCCCTTATCCAGTTTAACACTGGGAACATTGCAATGCCGTTCCAGTTGGTTTTGGGCCTGGAGATTGGTCTCTGGCATTAGATACTTTATTTTCCACAGCTGGACACAGTACTCCAGGTGGGGTCTCACCAGAGCAGAGGACAGGGGCAGAATCCCCTCCCTCGACCTGCTGGCCACACTTCTCTGGATACAGCCCAGGATACGGTTGGCTTTCTGGGCTGCCAGCGCACACTGCCGGCTCATGTTCAGTTTTTCATCTACCAGTACCCCCAAGTCCTTCTCCTCAGGGCTGCTCTCTATCCACTCTCCACCCATCCTGTACTTGTGCTTGGGATTGCCCCAACCCAGGTGCAGGACCTTGCACTAGATAGAATGTCCTGAACTACGGTTGTAAAAAAAAAAATGTAATAAGTAATACCTAAACAAGAAGGAAAAGTTTGATAATAAAATGAAAAAGTCAATGTATTTTGCTGGAAAGAAACACAATTATGTTATGACCAAAAGCAGCCTTCTTGCTTATTCTCATTTTGAGCTCTTCCATATAAATCTTCGTATAATGTTATTTAGAATGACAGTAATATAATTAATCATAATGACATTATAAATATTAGAATGCATAAGTTCAGAGGAATAGAACAGTACTGTGGAAAACCAGGAAGAGGTGCATTACAGCTCCTCACCCCGGACCAAAATGAAGCCTAATTCTTCATTGTCAGCCTCAGAAAGTAAAACACAAACTCATGGAGCCCAGATAAATGCTTCTGCAAATGGAATCCTATGTATTAAGTATAGTTTTAGTCTTTTATATCTAACGATCTGCACAAAATTGCCTTCTAAAGCTGTAACATGGATCAGTTACCAAACATTCTGAGATCTGATTAATATTCCTGATACTTTTACATACTGTATAGAAAAAGACGTTTATCAGTGGTCATCAGAAAATGATGACTCGTTACAGCATAACGAGTGTTTCCTTATATATGGAAAGCCTAAGGCTTATTTATGTGCCTGGGTATGGTTGGTGATCTGTTCACTATTAACTTCCTTGCCCAGAAGTGCCTGAGTGCTGAACACTAATGACAGGACAGTGCATTGCCAGCACAAGCTACCAAGTGAAATGCTGTTTATAGGGTATGAATGTGCACTGTTTATAGGTTTGCTAATCCATGTGAGCATACATGTAAATGTGTACGCACGCACAGAGGGTTGAATTTATTTTACTGCGTATGTTTTATGTCCCACTGCCTCCGCACTGTTAAATATCTGGTTGATCTCTCCATTTTCTTATTACTCCACAGAGACTTTAATAATTAAATAGAACCTGACTTCCACATGTAGAGACTCTACCTTCTAAAGCCGTCTTAAAAATTTATTGCCTTTACAGCTGCCAGAGTCTGTAGTTCCTGGGATTTGTACTTGCTCACAGACACACTTTGTTTTTTTTCTTCAGGTTCTGCTATGTATAGCATTACATCTTCCAGTATCATTCTTTTAAATAATTTAACTAACATGCAAAGCAAAATTTGTCTGGCTACTATTCATCCTGGTGTGGCTCATAAACGCAGCTGCTTTTGTATTTGTGTCACTTACTTGAAAGCACTGAGTTATGCTCAGCTCCCAGAGCTCCTGCGGTGACACCCTTGGCAGGATGTCACTTCCACCAGCCATTTGCCAGGTGGCAGCTATGCAGAATACAGCACCTGGACACTGTTTGTTGTGTCAGCTGAAGCCTCCATGGAGCTGGTGCCCTCTGTCTTGGATAGAAAAGGGGAAATTCTTCCCAGAGAGGGTGGTGAGGCACTGGCACAGGTTGCCCAGAGATGTTGTGGATGCCCCATCCCTGGATGTCTTCAAGGCCAGGCTGGATGTGGCTCTGAGCAACCTGGTCTAGTGCAAAGTGTCCCTGCCCATGGCAGGGGGGTTGGAACTAGATGATCTTTAAGGTCCCTTCCAACCCAAACCATTCTATGATTCTATGATTCTATGATTTATTCCAGAAGTCTCTAGTTTCCTGAGCAAATATGGACTTACTGAATGCTTCCATTCTTGAGATCAGTATAAAATTTTAGCACTACTTAAGCCCCTCTTAAGGCTTGTGTTAAGAACTTGAGAAGTGTATGAACACTGATCCTTTGCAGGGTGGAAAATTTCATCTCTGATAAAATATTGTGCTACCAAGCAGGCAGCTGAGCAGCAGCTTCTTCAGAGAGGACTTGCTGTAAAACTGTGTGCAATCATCTTACAATTTCTCTCATTTTCACCAATTTAGCGAACAAATAGGGTTTGTTTTAATCTTTAATTTTTGATTCAGTGACTAGAGCTCTTCTTGCAGTGAGGCCTTCAGAATACTGACTGACCTGGTGAGAAAATGGCAGGTGAAGTTCTGTCAGTGGCTGCAAGTAATGCACGAGACAGGAAACGGCCCTAGCGAAACACACACAGCGATGGACCTTGACTTAGCTATTAGTGCTCAGGAAAGAGCTAATATTCAGATTCAAAGGCAAAGGAAACATTAGAAATTATTAAGGAAAAAAAAATTCGAGAACACATAACAAACCAGAGATGGTAATTTAGGTGCTGTAGGAAGCAGTGGTGTCCCCACATCCCAAACACTGGCTGCACACGTTGTCACCCATCTGAGTCAAATGTTCCCTTAATCTCACAAGGAATAGCAGAAGTAAAGAACAGGAGATGAGAGGTATGCCACTACAGGAATTAGTGGTCATTCCTGGGACATTTTCAGGTGGTTTGCACAGAGGTGTCTTCCTGCAGCACAGTTGTGGAACTCATTGCTGCAGGACATCATGGCATGTTCAGCCATCTCCAGGAAAGCAGGACTCCATCACATGCAATGGTTGTTTGGAAAGACAAACACTATCACTCCAAATGTCCCCCTTTTCCTTCTTTCCCCAGCTTTATATGCTGAACATGACGTCACATGGTATGGGATATCCCTTTGGTCAGCTGGGGTCAGCTGTCCCAGCTCATTTTTGAGGATTTAAAGGTGAAAGTATTTTTTTTCCTTTCTAAATAAGCTCTAGGTCAGGGAATCCCTCTTGAATCCCTGGCTTTTTACAGTTGCTAGTGCAGGGCAATGCTTTGCAAGCTCTGTGCAAGCTTCCCGTGTCTGGAGGCAAATAGCTGCTTAAGTGGTTTTAGCTGTCACTCAGCCACTTCTGTTTCCAGACACACGTATTTAAAAATCCGTGGGGCAGAGAAGAGTCTTCAGAAATGGAGCATTAAAAATCAGGTGGTGAGTGGATGCACTTTATATACTGATGTTCTTTGGTATTCTATTTAGAGATAAAAAGGCTGTGTATTAGAAATACACAACCTCAAAGGGATGCACAGGCTACACAAGGGTTATTAGATAACTCAAACTGTCCCACTTCCCAGTAGAGTGCCAAGGGGAGAGAGCTGTGTGTTAAAATTTTACAGGAAAATAAATGCCTTTTATTTCTGCTCTCCCCACCCCCCACCCTCCCTCTTTTTTTTGCGATGAAAGTTACTGCTGCCATAGAAGGAAACCTATATATACAGGGATGAGACATAAAAGGAGACAAATAAAGAGGTACAAGTACTGTTCTGTCTGGAATTTTATGTTTCCGCTGTGATCAAAATCACACAAAGCCTCATAATTATGTCTCGCCTGCAAGGTCCATTTTTTTAATTTTCCCAGTCACAAGGTGCCCACGGGTAGACACAATAGAGGGCTTAGGGTACCTAAGGTAAGGAGAACCCAAAAAGCCTTCCTTTCCCTCATCACATATAGATTGTTGGATGCATTAACTGCTGTCATCACTTCTGGTGACTTCCATTGCCTTGCCATTGCTATTGGGAAAAAAATGGCTGTATGATGGTGGGGACTGGAAGGGGGATGGCAGGAGTTAGGAGGGAAAAGGATATCAAGTGAAGCAACAGGACTGACTGGATTATGAGTAAAGGGTAAAGGTTTATTTGGGGTTTGGAAGGCAGCATATTTTATAGGGAATGTTGTTTTCTTGGAAAAACAAGGGCGTTCTTGGAAATAATTAGGGGAGACATTTCTGTCCTTACTAGAACAGCAGTATGTTATCTACTCTTAGAAAAACAAAGAATTTTTGTTGATTCCAGACAGAAATATCCCATTTTCATTCAGTTATATTCTCCATACCTTGTGCAAACCTAGTCTCTAGGTAGGTAAGACTCTCCTCTCTGACACATACCAACCAAAGCCTACACAACAACTCTAAAAGGTGCTTCTGATTTTCCTTCAGCACCCCCATGCCGCGCAGGAAGGCTTTGAGTAGCATTTGGAGGTGATCCCAACAGCCCCCCTCAGCTGGAGTAGCGTTGAGTTGCATTTCAGCATATTGCTTTCACAGAAATGCTGCCTTTCTTGTGGGAGCACGCAAGGAAGTGTAACACTGGCATTTCTCAAATGTCAAATAAGGTAACTCGCTATCTGGCACATAATTATATACTTTAAACATTACTGGAAAAGGAAGAATTGCTGGGGGATAAAAGAGCCCATCTTTTTTGAGCTTGCTGTGGAGTTCTGCTCAAGGCAGCAATACTACGCTGCATAACTTGGCTTTGTTTAGCTCACTATTACAAAAAAGCTTTAGAAAATAGTGCAATTAGACATCTGAACAATAAAATCAGAGTAAATAATGAAGGGTAAGAGTGGGGAGAGAGAGGGAAAACAGCATTACAACGACAGACACCCATGACACTAGGTTTATGCATTTGCCTCTGTCTCTTCCTTTGTCCTCCCTGTTCACCTGGGGTATCCTCCCCAAATGTGATGGTGTGGGCTGTGACCCTGCTTTATGTTACAGCTTGTCCAGAGGTGTCCATGTGCTCCTGATCCTTGGAGAAAGGAGGTGGAGGGGAGATGCAGGGTGGCTGTCCCTCCACAGGAGATGTGGAGGAGAAGGGCTGGTACCACCGGGCATTGCAGAGAGGCCCTTCCCAAGGATGGACCTTCACTTGTGCTTCTCCCTGACTGCAATCTCATGTCTCTTTCCTCCCAGGCTCCTCTGGCCACCTTGGAGTCCTGCCCCTCACCTGTGCTCCTGGTGAACTCTTTACCGCTGAGAAAATGCCCTCCAGGAGAGAATGACTTGCAGAGGGCCATGGTAATTCAAAGCATCACTACTCTAATAACTGTGCTGCTTTTTTGTCCAAAGATGCACAGCAAGAAGAGAAAAAAGGTTAGATGTCTAAAAGGTTGTCCATTTAAGTCGTCATTAAGGTTTGTAGTTTTTCTCATAAACGTGGACGTATTTAACCACCTCAGATTGACCCCAGAAGCTCAAGATCTCTCAGGCTTTGCTGTGAAAGCAGCTCTCCTTGGCAAGTTAATTAAAAACCGAACCCTTTTTTTCTGCAGAGGAAGCTTCTGATCTTCTGCTTTAGGAAAATGAGTTGTTTTATTATAGCTGGCAGCTGAAAATAGTATCTTTCTAACCAATACATCATAGAATCATAGAAGGGTTTG
>NW_010246469.1:0-5436 GCF_000690775.1 Eurypyga helias
GGGGATGGGGGTGGGGGGTTGAGGGAAAAGGACACATGGATATCTTTGTAAGTGAGAGGGCTTTCCCTTGAGTGAGAGTCAGTACGGAGGTTGGCCCCCATGCTGCATGGTGTGGGTCCCTGGTTGGGACCCACAGGCACGTGTGGTGGTCCCACCGCCTCACACGCGGGACAGGTCTGGCTCCCCGTGACCTCTGAGAACGCAAAGCAGAGTTGCCATCGGGGCAAGTATTTTCTTTGAGTTTGGTCTTACACTTCACACCAAAGCAGAGCTACATGCTAATGATCGTGTTGATTAAGCAGCCTTTGTGCTTATAGAAGCTATTAACCAGCAATTGAAATGCAGCAGTATGGGAGTAGGTGGCTCTGCCTTACACCCAGACAAGCACGCACCTGCAGTACCTGGGGAAATTCGCCTGGTGTTTAATTTCTGTGCTAATTTTCAATTGCTGCTGACCCTTCTCCTAGGTCCTCCTGCTCCAGCTCTGCGATTAGATGCAGAAGTGGGAATGCTGGAAGGATGCACTGCCTATTATTTCACAGGCAGCTGTAAACATTACAGCAATATAATGGAATTAGTTTAGCTGAGAGGAATTAAGGTACCCAGATAGTACAGGACCGATCTCATTCATAAAGTGCTCTCTGCTGTGCATTGCGGTCTGTCACTAGGGAAAATCTGAGGGGTTATGATGTCTATTTATGGTGCAAATCAAACCTAGTAGTCACATTCTGGCTGGAACCAAGCACTTTCTGACTATATATAAATACGTATGTATATCCTGACAAGACCGGCTAATTAATCCATAAAATACTTGCCCACAACACCAGAATAAAGCTATTATTGAACAGGTTACTTAAAACACAGCAAGGTTGGCGCTGTTCCGGAATGCAACCAGATGGAAATGTATATGCTGTTTTGTCTGTGCTCTTGCCAAAGAGGAGAGTATGGAGAGGGTGTATTGTGGCTGGGTGTGAAGAAAGATAACGCAGCATCAGTGTAACCTTGGGTGTTTCGGCACAGTGCTACCCAGTGTTCTGGCACCGTCACAGTTAACCAGTCACTTCTTCGCTTAAAGCTTCTTTTTGGAGGTCCGACACCTTAAGTCACGAAGGACACCATGCCAGGCATGCCTTTTCCATCCTGGCAGGGCTCGCAGGCTGCCCTCACCAGAAAGATGCAGTTTTCCCTCCTCATCAGCATTGCTCCTTCCAGTTGCTAAGGGGGTTGCAGCTGCAGGAAAAACTGTCTTCTCTAGTTTGTTTTGAAAGAGGTAAATACTCAAGGAGTGGGCAGCTCCGCAAGACTGGATGTACCAACCAGCAACATTAATTCACACCACTCTAAACAGTCCTGAACTACAGTTATCCTAGATTCTTCTGGGAATGCTCCTGTTAACAAACAAACAAGAGCATAAATACAAATATTCACGGTATTTGTTTGGGCCTTTCAGTGCCAAGTGCACAGCCAGGAAAATAAATAAAGTGGAAGACAATGTTGGCAACCAGCCACACCTGGAGTAAGTACGGGAGGTGGTCACGGGTGCAAGGAGGGATAACGCAGCATGAAATAAAGGCAGGAGGCTGCTGATGGACGAGATCAGGATTAGGACAAACAGCAGTGCTCTGGAGAAGCTTAGGAACCCGGTGCTGGATGGACTCATAACAAGTCTTGTCCAGTCACTGGGGAAGGATGAGAGAGAAGCTCTTAGGCTGAGATTTATGTCAAGAAAAACCTAAATGGATGTGAAGTACTCAAACTTTAAAAATGCTTTTATCCAGCACTTTTCTCCACCTAGTTCCACTGCAGCGTCACTCACAAGACAGCCCAGAGAGGATGACTTTTTCTGCTGAAGTTTTGCGTTATTATGAATTCTTCAAGGGTGTTTTTAAAACAGGGACAGGGACTAATAGTCTGCCCAGTACCTTTTGTTAAGCAATAAAGACAGATAACAGCTGGGTTTAATCGCACTAAACATTCCCTCTACATCTCATCTCTCCCCATCCCCACTGAAAACAAAGTGAGATGTCAAAACAGCGCTGTGCCCAGTTTCTCCAGACCCCTCGGAAAGGGCTGCCATGACTAAGCAAGCAGCATGAGTAAACCAGCTGCTGCTGGATTTTTATCTCGACCAGAACACATTTAAACTAGACAACTGTATTTGTACTGCAAGTTGAATCCTGCATAGAGTCAGCAGAAGAGATTTGAGTTTGGTGGCACACAGAGGTGTTCACTTCATCTGCAGGGTGGGGGACTCACTTTGAAGGTTCATGTTGAAAAGATGCTGAATTTCGCCCCACATGGCCATCAGGATCATCACAACTAAGTTTATCAAACCTGTTTCTGAGAGTTGTGGAAGTTGTGAACCCAAGTAATTATTTAGAAAAAAGAAAAGGAAAAAGAAGCAAACCCCAAATGACGCAAAACCTTTGAAAAAATCCGAAGAGTTACTGCAGCTCTCTAGGTCTTCAAGGGGTTAATGAGGAAGTCTCCCTAACACCCCCTTCCAAGGCACAGCCCCTCCACGGCATTTCCCGCACGCTTATGATAATCAAAAGATACTGAAAACCAATTCTACTTTATTCTGGTATAATTGCAGCAGAGCCACTAGAGGAATTGCAACCATTATGCAAGATGAGGCACCATCACAGTGGGGCCTGCTGTTTCCAACGGATTCTACCCACTCGTTTTTATAGATTTCAGCTACCTTTCATTTTAGTAATTAGCCACCATTTCCAAGGAGATCCATAAGCAATTTCCTGCCCATCTTGAGCTGTAATGCTACAAGATTGCACTAGAAAGGGAACATAGTTTAAAAAGTTGTCAACAAAGGGCAGGTGGCACAGTAAAAAGTTCAGTTAAGGAGGAGACGGCGTCCACCGTTTCATTTAACAACAGATGAATGTCCGTGCCCTCTAGATCTGCTTGACCACTACACAGCACACAGGTATCCGCTGGAAAACCCAGCAGTGATTCCTTCCAAACCCCGAAATACTGCAGGAGTCTGTTAACAAGGAGCAGACCGGCGTGCTGAAAACTTCAGTCTTAGCAAAATGATGTAGGAGACCTGAGGGGATAGAGGGGGGAGGATCCTGCCCCAAGGAACCCAGCGTGCCCTTGAGTAGAGGGGCCGCTGGCGGGGAGAAGGTGCTCTGGCAGGATCTCAGCCGGTGAGGAGCACCAGGCACATTCACAGCTCCTATCACGCTTGCTTTAGTTTTGAGATCTTCAGCAAAAAGGAGGGGGATAAAAGCCCACCACATTTTTTAACGTGCATGTTTTGCTTCCAAGGAAGTCTCTCAACTAAATATTATTGAAACAGCAGATGGCAAAACACAAACTTTATGAAAGGGGAGGCTGCCTTGAGCGGCACATTACAGTTAGCATGGGAGAGTTGTGCAGGGGAGGGAGGGGAGAGTCAGAAGTTAGGATGCATATTTCAGGCTGAAAAAGTTGGTTAGAAAACTATGACCGTGTCTATAAATGTAATCTTTGGAGTGCTGGCATGGATATACGCAAGAGCTGTGAACTGGTGTGAAAGCTGAAATACCTAGAGGGACTAATAAGTCCCTATGGGGACCCCAGTTCCTTAGATGGCTGCAAAGGATAATTGCAGCAAACTACAACAGGACTGAATCAATGCCATTTTCAAAAAAAAAAAAAAAAAAAGAGTATTGCTGCCTCTGATTACGTTATTCTGAAAAGACTGGCTGCTCTCCCCCTCCCTCCCCCAGCTCAAAAGTCAACTAGAAATATGTCCACAAAAAGATTATGGTGCAGCTGAAAGCCAGAAGCGTATGAGATTATATATTTACCGGTACTGTGTCAGATAACATCGGAGAGGAGAAGAAAAAGGGATTCAACCCTGCAGTCTTTACTAGCATGTCTGGGCAGTTTAAAGGAGCTATCCAATTGTGTCTTACTGCCAGGCCCTTAAAGCTGTATATATCCATGATAAAGTAATCTACTTGATCCTGATCACAAGCCTCCCAGCCTTACCTGACTCTCCTGTGACATGCAAACTTATTGCCTTTAAACAGGAATTAGAAAAAAAGAAATGAATAGGGATGCGCCATTACCCATAGCATTATATTGCTCAGGAACAGATGTTAATCAATTTTATGGAATGCTTTAAATAATATGCAAGCACTTTTGCACAGAACTGACTGCGTAATAGAGATTTCAGCCCAGCAAATACATGAGAACAAGCCTTTTTCTTCACTGGGAGAGTTACGTCTATTTTGATTAAAACTTAAGGGGTCTGCACGTTCCAGCAATTTTATTCCCTTGGAATTATGTCATCTCCAAGGTGCTATTACATATGGTCCTATGACAGAAGGGAATGGGAATAACCTTGCTCTTGTTCGTAGTGTTCTCCTTGTGCATGTGTTCATGCAGATAGCTCATGAAGTACACATGTAGGCTGCCTGTACCATCCTCACAGATTCTATTCCAGCTGTGCTAGAAGAACACTGAATTTGGAGAAAGGGCTGACCTTACACTCGGTAAGTAATTTTTTGCTAGACAGTCGCCCATGCAGCGCTAACAACTTTAAAATCCCATCTCGTACAAAAGTAGAGGGAAGAAGGTGCCCCATCCTCTCGGTTTGTATAAAAGTAGCAGCTGTGCCATCGTGCTGGGAGTAATTATGGTCATTAAACTTCTTGATCCTTGAATGTCATCAGGAGTTACTTAGGTGACCGTCCACTTGCACTTACAAAGTACTGCATTTAACTCCCCATAAAATATGGATTTTATTGCAGCAGTGACAAGACTTCTTTCCACAGCCACTGACCTCTACTGCTCTTGCTTCTCCCTGGGCTCAACCTTTTGCATAGGAATACACATTCATAGGGTGCACATGCTGTGCATGGCTTTCCCGGTGCGCGCACGTAGGTGTTGTATGCACGCGGGCACACGAATAGTCGGGTCTATCCGACACACCAAGTGTGCGCGCTGCCAGCTCCTCGGGCACGCTTGCAACATAAGCAAATCCAGCGCTGGCTTTCCGCAATTATCCAACTTCCCTCCTGTAAAATGCCCGTACGCCTACCCCCCTTTCTTTCCACCACCACCTCCCTCACTCCCCAACCCGTTCTTTTGCCGAGTGAAGAGTCTCCCCGTTTTGTCAATTCCTGTAACGTCCCCAGATCTGCCCCCGCTGCCCCTTCTCGCCGCCCAGGGAAGAGCCGCGTTTCCGCCGCGCTCCACACGCCGCTCGGCACTTCGCCTCGCATCCGGCTCGGCAGCCGGAGGGTTTTGCCCTGTATCCATTTCACAGCAACCAGGCAAGAAACCGGTTTTTTTTGTTTTAATTATTATTTTGCAGTTATTGCATTCTTCTCCCTTCGTCATTATTCCTGTCGTTATTACTATTATTCCCCCCTCCGAACACGCGCGACCCTCCTCCCGCTCCCACCACCTCCCCTCGACCCGAGT
>NW_010246470.1:0-1300 GCF_000690775.1 Eurypyga helias
GAAGCGCTGGCAGTTTCAAACGTCACAGCATCAAAAAGATCGTGTGATTGTTTCTTTTCAGTTATTTTGGGTGGGGTTTTTTTATTTTTGGTAACTGACTGATGCGTTCGGGCCTCTGGCGAAAGGCCCTCCGCCGGCTGTGATGCTGCACTTAATTTTTACAGTTCCCACCCTGTCAGCCGTGTTGCCGGGGGATGACTCTCGGCCCGCGTTTGCCGCCTTCGTCCCTTCCCTTCCGTTCGATTTGAGCCAGGGTTTGAGCCGCTGGCATAGGCCCTGGCGGACTTGGAGCCGAGGGAGGTGTGGGGTTCGTGAACGCTGCAGAACCGTACCCTGTCCGAACACGAAAGCCATTGCCCTTGCTTCTGTTACCTGCCTTGTTTGTCCCTCCCCTCGAGGAGGGTTAGTCCCCCGTCCTGTTTGCACACTTCCGAGGTGGTGGCTTTGTGAGCCCGGGGGAGTTACTCCCATCCTGGTTTTCATTCAACCCTGTAAGATTTTCAGCTGTGGACTTTTTTTTACCGTGCTTCAAAGAAACGGGGTGTAGCCGAGTACAGGGAGCGTCAGCAGAAGTGGTGGATTAGATGAAATTTCTAGTAATTAGCAATAAATCTGAGAGGACAGGGAGGCTGCATGGGTCTCTGTCATTCCCCCGACCATAGCGTCACACACTCGGACTGTCTATGGACCAGACTGGACAAACTGGCTTTTTTTCCAAAGCAAGTTTTTCTTTTGCTGTACTTTAACTGCACTAAAAACAGGTTGTAGAGAGGAAAGAAAAATCACCGAGAACTGACTATTACGCTGTCACTGTAGCAGTGTTGAAAATTCATCGCTTCTTTCTTGCATTCAGCATACACTTCGGTTTTGCCCTTCCCAACAGTATGCACCTTCGAGAAATTCCTGGCAGAATTTGGGGTATGGAGGGGGAAAATGCAGTGAATTAACTTCCGGCTCTGGGAGATGGTGTTTGGCAAAGCTGCTTCTGCGCTGCCCGAGCAGCGATACGAGAACAGGAGCGTTGGCTTAAGGTACACGACTTTCAAAATAACTGCCGCTGCGTCAAAGCCAGGCTACGCCTGGTCGCTCGCCGCGCGCTTCCTGCTGCCGGAACGGGCCTCGCCCTCAGACCCGTCTGGCAGAACTCTCGAGGGGCTTTAGCGTGTAGGGGTTCCCTCCGCCGGGGTTACGCCAAACTGAAGTTGCAGTCGCTGCGGAAGACTTGTCGGCTGCGGGCGTGTGTTGGCGCCGGACGGCCGAGAACGTGCTGCTGCGGCGATGAGGCGCGGCGCGGGGCGCT